>NC_052353.1:52204999-52418086 GCF_009727055.1 Benincasa hispida | reverse complement strand
TATATATATTTTGACTTCTCATGAATATTTTAAAACTATCGTTAAAATGTTGAACAAAAATTTGAGACCTAAAAAATAGTAAATAAACAAAATTTATCTCAATCCCAACTGTCATTACCACACTCATTTCAAGTGTCAATTTATATGATTTACTTTAAGAATACTGATAAAATATTATTAATAAAAGAGGGGAAAAAAAGTACAATTTTGATCCTTAAGTTTTGATTCTAATTTTTCGTTGGTTCCTATATTTCAAAATGTCATACTTTTAATCTTTAAGCTTTGAGTTTGGTTTCAACTTAGCCCTACAACCCTACATTTTAATGTTACAACTTTATCTTTGAGATTTGAGTTATATTTCAATTTGGTCCATACGTTTTAAGATTTACATTTTTAACCTTAATTTTCTCATAAATACTTACTTTCTGTTTTTAATTTTAATGTCTATTAATTAATTAAAAAAATTTCACTCCATAATTCTCTCAAATTAATTAATAAACAGTAACATCGAAACCTGAAAGTGAATAATTAATAAAAAAATCAAGATTAAAAATGTAAATCTAAAGTCTTAAGAACCAAATTGAAACAAAACTCATAATTCAATTGTAAAATTATAATATAATTTTTAAATCTAGAGACTAAATTGCAATCAAACTCAAAACGTAAAAACTACAAACCTCATTTGATAACCATTTGGTTATTTTATTTTATTTTTAAAATTTAAACCTATTCATCCGCATTTCTTACCATGATTTGCATCTTTTTAAGTATAATGATTGATTTAATTTGGATGTGGAAATAGTATCCATAAACTTAATTTTCAAAAATAAAAACAAAAAAACAAAATAGTTACCAAATTGTGTCTTAGCTTTTTATTTTTGATTTTTTAAAATTAAGATTATTTTCTTCCAATTTTTTTAAAAATAAATTACATATTTATTCAATATAATGATTGAACTCTTAGTCAAATTCTAAAAATAAAAATAAGTTTTTAAAAATTTTATTTTTTTAAATTTTTAAATTTTGACTTGACTAGATAAAAAGTAAGATAACAAAAGAAGAAATTTGATGATGAAAATTTTAGACTTAATTTTTAAAAACAAAAACCATTACCAAAAGTCACTATAACATTTTGAAACATAAATAACAAATGTAATTCTACTGAAAATCTGAGACCAAAAAGTATTTTTCCAAAAAAAAAAAGGAAAATACTAAAAGAAAAAAACAAAAACAAAAACAGCGCAGAGAAAGAATATATAGTATTGGAATTATATTGGATGACGCAAGAAAAATACTATGCAAACAATCAGACGCAAAGGAATTTTGCATTGCTTATACCCAAAAAAAAGAAAAAAGAAAAAAAAAAGTAGAATTCTTATGTACTTCAAACTCTTTGATCTCCGTAATTTGCGAAGAAGATCTCTACAATCTCTCTGTTCTTCTTCGCCTCAGGGCCGGCGAGCAATCAAATGTACGTTTTCTAAGTTCCGATCGAGCGAAGAACGAATCAATGAACACGATGAACAACTTGATTTTGCCAAATCGATTACCAGCAATTACAATCGCAGTAAAGATCACCAGAGCGAGGCTTCCATGGCCGGAATCGGAACTGGAAGCTTTTTTCCCTATATATTTTTCCTGAATCTAGCTTGAAACAGAGCATATTATTCAATACGAAAGCCTCAATTCGATTACAGTGTAAATAGAGCCTAAGATCTCACTCCATCATCGAAATTCTTCGAGTAATTAACCGAATCGTATTTGAAAGTTTGAGGAAGACCGACGCGATCAGATCGAATCAGTTTACGGAACTCAGACCTAACCTTATAGAAAAGATGTCTGAAACTACCTCTGCAATTAGATCCAAGAGCTTTAGTTTCTTCATCGTTCATCTCCAGATCTCTAGTGAAGGCAGCTTTGCGAGAGAGGATCCAGGACCATCCCCAATCCCACCACTTCCGGAGAGAACTTCCGGTGAAATCGCGCATTGACGACACGGATTTGGATCTGCGAAATGGCCAGGAAACAACAGGCGAAGAAATCGGCTGGATCTTGAAGGAAATGGAAGAGAGCCTTCGGCGTATGGTTTGAGCGGAGTCCGGCTGCGAGACAGGGAGAGCGTCGTTGAGAGGCCGCGTCGGTAGAAAGCTCCGCCGTGGAATGGAAGCCATGGCGATGGAAGTGCGGCGGTGGAAGGAGTGACGACGGTGATCGGAGGGCGGTGAGAAGGGAGAGAAGTGAGAGGTGTGTTTGGCAATGAGAAGGTGTTTTATTCGGTTTTGGCGGGGGGTTGAAAGATGATTATCGTGGGCCCCTTCTAGTTCTTATGTACTACTTCTCACTTCACTTTATTTAAAATATAATTTTTTTTTTTTAAAAAAAGAATACTCACATCACATTATATATATACACAATTGCCTTCTATTAAAACCATAAATTAACAATGGGACAGTTATAAATATATACATTAGACTCAAAATAGTAGTAGATATAACAAAATATAAAAAAATTATAAATATTATCAAATTTAAATAATCTATTCATGATAGATTATATTATTAATAGGAGTCTATAGACCATATCATTGGAAATAGTCTATCAATAATAGAAGTCTAATAGATTTAGGGGTCTACAACGATAGAAGTTTATCGCTGATAGATTTGTCTATATTTGCAATCTTTTTTAAATGATGTTATACACTTGGTTATTATTCTTTTCTTTGCATTCATTTAGTAAAGCTTGGAGAAAACTTATAATTATTTTTTAAAAAAATTCATAAACATTCACAAATGAATTAATTTAGGCTTGGAGGCAGAATTTTCTTTTAAAATTGTCCATGTATTTACTTCGATCGTCTATTTAATTAAACCGATATTTGAAAAAGTGTATTCACATTTGAGAATTAATGCATGACTGATTTTTAAAGGTAATAATCGCAGTTAATGGTCTAAGTTGATTGACTTATGAAATTTTAGGAGTTCAATTGACTTAAATTATAAGTTTCACACGATATTGATCCATCTTAAAGCTTATTAGTACAAATTGATATTTGCCTCATCTTTTTAGGCTAACAATACTCAATGTATAATTAATGAAGTCTTTTTTAAGCATAACCCTTAATTTTGCAGTCATAATATGGTTTTGCTCCACTTTTTAAAAATTATAAATGATGACCTTATACCATTGTTAGAATCTATCAAGAGTGTGTTAATTATCTATATTGCTTTCTCACGATTTTAGAGAGTGTGAAATTTAGGTGACCTGATTGTAGTGCTCTCACACTCTTGGGCTCTTCCCTCTCCGTGTTACTACTCATGCTTCTCCTCCTTTCCTTGAACTTGCATTCAATTAAATTCAATGTAATGCACTCTCACATTAGGGCTCTTCGTCTTCTCTTACTTTGTCATGCTCCTCTTTACTCTCTCACTCATGCTTTCCTCTTCAAACTCTCATTAATAGTGTATGAGAAACAATATTAATAAGTAATATGTTGTTAATGTACTTTGACAATTATAAATATTCGTCCTTCATTATTTTCAAAAATTGGGACAAACGATATTAACTATTCCAAATTTAGGTCATATGAAAAGACTTATAATAAATGACTACAAATTTCTTTTTCTTTTAAAGAATTGACTTTTTAGTCTCTAAATTTCTAGTAATAGATGAGTTTCATCTCCAAAGTTTGAAATCGTACGATTTTAATTCTCTTTGTAATAATAGTTTAAAAATGTCTTTGAGTAATTTCCTTTATTAATTTAAATGTTCACATGACATTTTAAATTATAAAATTGCATTTTCACTCTCTTCTTCCTCAAACCACCACCCTCGCTTCTCTCTTTTTCACTAGTTATTATTTTGAGGATAAACTATAGTAAATACCCTCGAACTTTCTTCTTTGTTTAAAAAGTAACAATGTAATTTCAAAAGTTGTAATATTATCTCTAAATTTTCGTAAATGGTTCAAAACTATTCTTAGGGTATAAATCTTTTAGAATGTTGAGCATAAAATCAAGACTTAAAACTATGTGTTGATCTAAAATGATGTGGTGATCTAAATTTGCGTTCTATGTCACCTACCACACCTTTCTTATTTGAATTTCCATCCAAATTCTAAATAATTTCTACTCACCAAGGGTATTTCTGAAACATTTATGATGTTCAGAGGTCATATTGCAAATTTTGAAAGTGTTAGGGTCTTTTTTAAACAAATTACAAAGTTCAAGTATTTTTTTTTATATAATTTAACCTTATTTTTTAATTTAAAATTTCCAGTCAATATTTAAATTTTAAAAAATATATGTTGAGAAATGTGTAAACCTATTCTTAAAACTCGAAGACTAAAAATATAAAGTTTAAAATCTTAGGTACTAAATACACCTATTATTGAAAATTCAGAGATTAAAAAGATGAAATTTCCAAAACTTTTGTAAGAACATGCAAGGATCGAAGAATTTGAACCTGGTGTTAATAGCTACTTCTCACGGTGTCGTAAGAAAGTATTTTATTTTAAAAAAGTCAAAATGAGTATTGTTAAACTAGTATCAAGTATATATTATCAATTTCAAAATTAAAGATTAAATCCGTACTTTTTTATTGCTTTCTTTAAAAATATAATTCTCTAAAATTTACATTCAACTCACTTTTTAATCATTATGGTTGCAAAACTTTAATACAAATTACCCTCAAAAGGTGATAAGCTTCAAATTGAATAAAGTAATATTGGATGGATTTTGATAGTTGACCATTCATTTTTAACCAAAAAAATCTAATTTTGCCAGCTAAAATATAAGCTTCATGATTAAAATATAAGTAAAGTTACAATCTTACTCTTTAAATTTTTTCTTTTCAGTCTAATAACTTTTTCCACAACTTTTTATATTTTTTTAATTTTATTTTGTATTTAATAAGTTGTTAAATCTTAAAAGTGTCTAATAATCTATAACTATAGATTTTTTTTCTAATAATTCATTGAAATATTTGAAATTTATTTTAAAATTAATAAAATTGTTAATTATAAATTGACTAGTGTATCTAATAGGATCTTAAACTTTTAATTTTATGTCACATAAATTCATAAAGTTTACACGTTTTAAAATGTAGACACTTTACAAAATTCACCAGTCTATTAAAAAAAAAAAAGTTCAAAGGTTAATTACATACCAATCTAAAATTTCATGAACTGAATTTGAAATTTAAACTATTAATAGTCTTTAGATTTGAATCTACATCCATTCATGGAATTGTAATATTCTATTTAAAAAAGAAAAAAAAACTTTCAATAGCAAGAAAGAACATAATAATGATTAAAAAAGTATGGTTCTAAAATCATATTGGAAATAAATAATTTATATTGTTTTTTTTAAAAAAAATCTTTTATATATATGTTTAGAAAACAATATCTATTATCTAATGTTTAGAATTAAACCAAAGATAAATTTACTTCTCAAATAGGTGACATGAGGTTTTTTTTTTTTTTTCCTCGGGACATAAAGTGAGAGAATCACATCTCTAACCTCGACATCAATAATATAAGCTTTATAAAAATTGAGTTATGTTCATTTTGACAAATATGTAATATTACCTTGTGAGTGGAATACAATATTTTTAAATATAACAAAATGTCACTGTTTATTAGTGATATGCTAATAGACATCTATCGATATGTTGATAGACATCTATCAATATCTATTATTGACGGATGGATGTTTATCAACATCTATCGATATCTATTATCACTGTTTATCTATTTAATGTTTATCTCTGGGCTTTGTCTATCATTGACAGATAATGACATTTTACTATATTTGTAAATAAGTTTTTTTTTTCCTAAAATTATTAAGTATGTTGAAGTTTATATTTTGATTAGTAGTAATTCTGTCTCTTATACACATCTAGATGTGTATAAGAGACAGACCCAACCCTTAAAATTCGATTTAGGTTGGGTTGGGTTGTCGGATTATAACTTATTTTTTTTCTTTTTAATTAAAAATATATAAATTTATATACAACAAATGACTAATAACTAAAATCTCACCAAATTCAAATGCTAAATATCAAATATTTATGATATTTATTGCAAACTTTAAACAAAGACAAATATCCTAACAATTTTAAAAGAAAAAATATTAAAAATTCACAAATTAATCAATACAAATAATTAAACTTTTAACAAAGAGTATATATATCTATAAAACTCGGGTTGGATTGAGTTAACCCAAATTTCTTTTTAGTCAATCCACGACCTAACCCAACCCAACAAAAATAGAAAATGTTTAACCCAACCCAACCTAGAAACAAAACTAACCTAACTCAATTCTTACATTTTGGATTGGGTAGTCTGGATTGTTCGAATTGTCGGGTTATTTGAACACCTCTAAGCGGTTGACATATACCATATTTGCTAACTACATGGAATTAGCAACTAAAGAGAAGAATGGCAAGAAAATTGGTATTGGCTTTAGGAAACAGAGCATAATTTAATCTGTAAATGTATTGCAATAAACATTTCAATTAGAGAAATTAATAGCTATAAATTTCTCATGAAATGTTTTGAGATGCAAGATGACAATATTTATGAGCCCAGCCTGGTGAACTCCATTATTTTTTCAAGGGGACCATTGACATTTATTATTTATTCTTCCATTATTATTATGTATATATTAATATTATAATATATATATTTATAGTTATGATCAATTTTCAAAAAAAAAAAAAAACAAAAAAACAATACACCATGTTTTTGAAAAGTTTTTAGATTAAAAAAAAAAAAACTTTTCTGCTAGTAACTGGGATTTTTTTGTAAAATAATACAAATTATAGATTTCTTCATGTTAAAAAAAAAATATAAAATCCTTATATATATCTAAATGATAGTAGGCTATAAACAAAAAAATTATTGGATAAATTGACCTTTTGGACTTTGATGCTTGGACAACAAGTGATTTCAAAATCATATAGTCATGTTTTCAAAAGTTAAAAATAAATCAATTTAGACTGGTTATTGTAGCATTTAAAATAATTATTTTTAGATGAAGGATCAAGTGATAGTTCTGAAGAAAGTGATGTTTCGCGTTCTAGCGTACGACATCAAATGATGTTTCTCTTCGGATTTGATAGTCTGACTTAGAACTTATTTGTAATAATTTGCTTCCACTAATTTGTGTAAGTTGTAAAAGTTTATTGTTTCAGAAAGACTCGAAATCAAGAAAGAACAATGCAGCTAGCAGTTGAACGGTTGTCGTCTTCTTTCTGTTAGATCTTGTAACCACTAGAGCTCATCATCGTTGACTGAATCGCCTACACATATATAAACGAAATAAATCGTGAGATTAATGTAAGAGTGAATTGTAATCGAGAGAGCAAGACATTTCGTTCTGTAATACTTTGAAGAATAATAAAAGAGAACCTCCCAATTTGCACAGTAGACGTAGGCCTTTGGCCGAACCACTTAAACTCCTGTGTCTTTTCTTCTTCCTCTATGATCATTTAGATTTTGTTAAGGCATCATTTACACGATCGTGTAGTCCCTATTGCATCGTGTACACGATTGTTTAGCTCCGCGCGCAATCGTCTATACGCTCGTTTAGCTCTTCAACTGTCGTCTAAACGATCGTCTAACTTCAGTCAACTGTCATCTACACGATCGTTTAATGTTTCCTCCCATCGTCTATTTAATTGGCCTATCTTTTAGTTATTGGTGCATCGTCTACACGATCGTGCAGACTTTTGGTAAACGACAGGAGGATTTTTGAGCATTTACATTCTATCTCCCTTAACTCTTGAATCGTTATCAACCGTTAAAACTGAGTGTATTGTGGTTATTAACATGAAGATCTAGTCATCTGGGACAACAAGTGGTATCAGAGCTCAGTGAACAGTTCAAGGCAACTCCAAGATTTAAATTCTTGATTTAGAATAATCAATCTTGAAGAGCAAGAATAGGGGTGATCATCGGCTAGTCGGAGTCGGTTTTTCAACCAGATCGACCCCGAACCGACCAGAATCGATTTGGAATAGCCCAAACCGGTCTTGGCCGTCGACTAAATAGAAACACGATCGGCCAACCGATCGGTCGGTCAGTCGATTTTGGTCGGAAATTTTTTTCCCTTTTTTTCCCTCTTTCTTCCTTTAAAATAAATTATATTTATTTATTAAAATTCTAAGAAAAATTGCTATTAGGTAGAAGTTATATTTAGTTATAAATCATTATCGTTGTAAATAACAATTTTTTAATACAAATAAAAAATCAACTATTTATTAACTTCCTTATCATTCATGTTTAGTTTTCTCTTTTAATTTGTGATTGTGATTCAGAATTCAAGATACTATTTCATATTTTATTATTTTAATACTATAGGATAGAGCCTAGAGGTATTAAAAATAAGATATTGATATGATATATTAAAAATAAGATATTGATATGATTTGATTTGACAACCCTTAATATTTAAGGATTAACATGTCCATTGTTTGAGATTGTGTTACTGTTCGCTTCACTTAATTGCTTAAAGAATCTCTAATACATATCACATATATAAATGAAAACAAAACTAATATGAGAGTCGAGAGTGTACGTCACAAATAGAAACATAGAGTCAATTGTCAAATACAACCCAATTACAATAAAA
Organism: Benincasa hispida; assembly: GCF_009727055.1. NCBI lineage: Eukaryota > Viridiplantae > Streptophyta > Magnoliopsida > Cucurbitales > Cucurbitaceae > Benincasa > Benincasa hispida. The sequence goes on along the minus strand of NC_052353.1, from coordinate 52,409,456 downwards.
CATAAAGTCAATTGTCAAATACAACAAAACATAAAGTGAATTGTCAAATACAACCAAATTACAATAAAATCAAATGATAAATGTTTAATCGATAACTGGCAACTTTGTAAAATCTGGAAGGTCTTGAATGCCTTTTTCATTGTCCATAACCGCTCTGAATCCTATATAATTAAGATTAAGAAGAGAAAGACAACCTCATTAAGATTTTAATATAACAAGTTACAACTACAAAATACAAATGATGAATAAATACCTTCTTCAAATGATGAAGCTTCTTCCATGTAATGCTGAACTTTAAGATCTATTGGACCAGAATTTAGCCAATTTTGAGTACAAATGAGAGTCTCCACTGTTTTTGGAGCTAATGAACAACGTGATGAATCAACAACACGTCCTCTTGTACTAAAAGCCAACTCAGACGCTACAGTAGATACTGAAATTTCCAAAATATCTCTAGCCATACGACTAAGAACCTCAAACCGATGACTGTTTCTCTTCCACCATTGAAGTATGTCAAAATCACCTTCATTCTTAACATTTGCTTCCAACAAATAAATATCAATCTCTGACCCCTGTTCGAAAGGTGTAGTCTCATCGCCTTCAAAATCAAGATCAATTGTATCATAGACAAAGTGTTCACCCACTTTTTCAGTTGGATCACAATCGATCATGGTTTTCGAGGCTGAGACAATTGGTGTATTAGTAGTAGTACTCCCACTCCCACTCCCATTCCCACTCTGAGTATGGGTAATACTGTACTCATGAAAGAGATGTCTACAATATTGTTTCACTACATTTCCCATAGATTTGGCAACCTCTGGCCCAAAAATTTTTTTAAGGCAAAATGATACAAACCTTAGCTTTTTTCGAGAATCTAGCACAATAGCAACATACAACAATAGTTTATTTTTTCATTGTTCCCCAATACTTCTCAAATTTGGCCTTCATGCTATTGGCCATTCCAACTAGCATTGCATTTGCATTACCAGCATTCAAACATATACAATTCTGAACCAGATGAAAAATCATATTCGAAGTGGTGTATAAAGACCCTGGAATTTTCAATGTCACATCATAAAAGACCTTTAAAAACCTAATCAACATCTTAGTATTTGTCCAATCTTCCTTATTTGGTGACAAATCGTGTCTGTAAGAAACATCTTCATCTTCTAATCTATCAAAAGCCTTTTCGAACTTCATAGCTGCCTCAAGCATCAAATATGTAGAATTCCATCTAGTAAGAACATCAAGACACACATAACTCTTAGAAGATTTTTTTTTCAATTTCAATGCAGTTTTTAAATTTCAAAAAACGTGCAGGAGAAGATCTTATAAATCGTACAACATATCAAATATTTTCAATGAAATCATTATGTTCCTTAAAAGCATCACATACTATGAGATTTAATATATGAACACAACAACGAACATGCAGAAATTCTCTACCAAACAATAATCCCTTATTGAATCTTTTCAGAAGATAAGCAATGATATTGTCATTCGAACTTGCATTATCAACAGTCAAAGTCATTACCCTTTCAATGCCCTAATCCTCCAAATTCTTTTCAATGGTTTTACCAATAGTATCACCTTTATGATTCTCAATTGGATAAAAATTAAGTATCTTTTTATGTAATCTCCACTCAAAATCTATGAAATGGGCAGTTAGTACCATATAATTTATATTTTGTCCCGATGTCCAACAATCCGTAGTAAGAGAAACTCTATACTTCTTGTTCACAAACATGTCTTTCAAATGCTTTTTTTTCATTAACATACAACTTAAGCACATCTCTAGCCACAGTAAATCGAGACGGAACAACAAATCTAGGTTTACTTGCACATGTTAATCTATCGATAAATTTCTTAAATCCTTTACCCTCCATAAACTTGAATGGCAATTCATCAACAATTACCATTTCAACCAACGCTTCCTGACAACTCTCTAAACTATATGACTCACATATAAGTTTTGACGTATTATCCCCAACATTGTCGTTGGCTTTAGTTTTGAAAGCTAATGTCATTTGGGTTGGATCTCTTTTTTGGTATTTTTTACAATTTTTCAAATGATTTTTCATAGTCCCAGTACCATTACGTTTGGAATGACATGCATAGACAACTCCACAGTACTTACATTGAGTATGAGGGTCTTTAGGATCACCTTTTAGCCTCTCAAAATGATCTCAAACCATGGATTTTTTCACTGCCTTCCTTCTTTTTGGTGGATTTGGAACATCTGATGTCTCATTTCCTGAATCAACATCAACGATATTTATTGTATTGGCATCCGTTTCTTCTACATCTCGTTCAATTTTTGAAGCATCAGTTGTAGTTCCATCAAACTCCATATCTGTTGAATCCACGTAGCTGAACCACAATATATCAAACGTCAGTATCACACAATTCACAAAAACTCAAAGTATTTCAGCTTTACATAAACTCAACAAAACTAATTTCCATTTTTTTGGCCACTGTGCAGTGTGTACAATCTTGAATCTACAATACAATGAATACATTATAATCAGTTAATCACTACCCACACATCCATAAATCAAACTAATTTTCATTGAAATGACTGGAATCTACAATACATTGAAAAGCCTGGAATCTACAATACATTGAAACGGTTGGAATGGAAGATATCAAGATGAAGATACGGACCTGTGAAAGAAAGAAGAAAGTTGGGCTGGAAGTGCCGGCGGCTGGAAGGGAACGAAGTCTGCCGGCGGCTGGAACGAAACTTGTAGCTGCCGGCTAGAACGAAGGAAAGAAGATCGGGGACAAGACAACCAACTAAGATTGGCGTGCGGAGTGGATTGTGCGTCTGCCAGAAGAAAGAAGAAGAGAAGACAGTTTGCATGCAGCGGGCTAAGGGTTCCGATTGCGGAAGAAAGAAGAAGAGAAGACTAAAGTAAAACTAAACCCTAAAGCTAAAAGTAAAATCTAATAATTTTTTTTAATAAATCGGTCGGGTCGGGTCGAGACCCGACCCATTATGCACATCGACCGCCGATACCCTCGGTTAAAAAAACAAAAAATCGACCCCGGTCGATTTATTTAGAATTCCGACCGGATGATTCCATTTCGGTCGGTTTGGGTCAGTCTTATCCATTTTTCGGTCTAACATGCTCACCCGTAGCAACTAACAGATATAAGATTGAGAAATTCGACGACAAGACATATTTTAAATTGTGGAAAGCAAAGATTAAAGCAGTTCTAGGGCAGTAGAAGGCAAATTTGGCCATTACGGACCCTGCGAAGTACCCTGAAACACTTTCTGAGGCAAACAAAGAGACTATGAATCAAATGCATATGGAACCATCGTTATCAATATCACAGACAGTGTTTTGAGGAAAATTGTGGATCAGCCTACAGCCTATACCCTGTGGAATAAGTTGAATGAAATTTATCTCAACAAAGGTCTACTCAACAAAGCCTTCTTGAGGGAAAGATTCTTCACGTATAAGATAAATCCAGCAAAATCCCTCACGGACAATCTTAATGAGTTCAAGAGGCTATCTTCTGAGTTCAGATTGATTGGAGATAACATTAGAGAAGAGAATGAAACATTCATATTATTGAATTCTCTACCAGAAACTTTCAAAGATGTAAAGACTGCATTGAAGTATGGTAGAGAAAGAATCACCACATTTGCTATTATATCAGATTCTCGAGTTGAGAGCATCTCCATTTTACTTTTTTTTTTCTTTTTTTTTTTCCTTTCATTTTTATTTTATTATATATATATATATATATATCAATCTTCATTTGTATTATGTAATTAAAATGAATAATGTCAATTATGTATATCATATAATTTTAGTTATATCATAATTCTATTATTTTTTAGCAATATATTCAGATATAAATATAAATTAATATTTATTTTATAAAAAATCTTAAATTATGATATATTATTTTGTTGAGAAAAATGACATTTTAAAATAATATAAATTGTATTGATTTTAAAAGAAATTCAAATCGATAAAACAAATATGTTATATAAGTTTAAATTATATCAAATTAATTATAAAGTAATAAATAGTCGTAAGGGCATTCTTGGAACTTTATGTAAATTTAAGACATTCTCGAGTAAAAAGCCTAGGAAACAAACATAGTTATCAAAACATTTCCAGATATCTATAAAATTATTTCTACAAAACAAACATGGTAATCTAAAGATGTTGGACATTTATAATTCCTATTATATATAATTTCGGACATGTAAGATTTTAGTTATCTACATTTCCAAAAAAACAAATGACCTCTAATAATAAATATTAACACCATAATGTTTTTTTTTAATTTTATTTTAAAATATTTCATACTTAAAAGATGAGAGAGAATCTATTATAAGATTAAAAACGTCTCAAAATATTGCTGAAATTTAATTATAAAATATTACTAAATTTTAGGACATTTATGAAATATTAGTTATTTAGTAGGCTAATTTCCTAAATTTTTCTTTCAATAAAACTAACTTTTCCACAAAATTAAGTTCGATCATTGTATAGAATAATCGTTGAATAAGGGTATATTTGAATTATCTTTTCAAGTGTTTAATTTTAAAATAAGCCATTTTGAAAACAATTGATATGTTTGTCAACCACTCAAAATAGTTTTTGAAACACATTCAAAGTTCATTTTAAATAGCTTTTATCAAAATGGTTTAAATAAAAAATGAATTTTTTGAAAAACATTTTTCTTTTGGTCAATCCAAACGAGTCTTAAGTTTGTCAATCCGACAAGAAATTAGTTTGTAGAGTATTTTTATTGAAAGCTAATAAGTTTTATATCATACATCTTATAATTAATTGAATATATGTAAAAATACTTTTTAATGATATTTCGAACAAAAACTTATCGAATGGTTGAAATTGCAATACTTGAGAGATAAAATTGTGACACTCATCTAAAAATTCAATTTGATAAAATTGAAAGTTCAAAAGTGATACTATGAGTCAAACCATTCAAGTTGGACCATATCTTTCGAACTTGAGGAAAAGGAAATCCTACGAGTTGGATTGCCTGTCCAATTTTTGTCACACTTGTTAGCAACATGAAAAGCTTCGTTTTTTATATATTTGAAATTTGAATTTAACCTTACCCTAATTTTGTAAAGAATATTACTATAATTTTCTTTAATTCCCATTTTATCGCCCAGTCATACTACACACATCCTAACAGAACTCTATCATCAATCGTAATACATGTAGTCTATCAATAATAGCCTATCATTTTAACCTATCAGTAATAGATTTTAGTGTGAGAATATAAGGGTATGTTTGGATTAACTTGAGAATTTTTTTTTTTCTCTAAAAAAACTCATTTTTATTTAAACACTTTTGATAAAAAAAAAAGAATTAAAATACACTTGAAAAATTATTTTGGAGGGTTGTTAAACACTTCAATTTTTCTAAAATGACTTATTTTTTAAAATTAAACACTTAAAAATGTATTCCAAACATACTCTTGTCAACTAGATAAAAAAAAAAAAAAAAAAAGAAAGATATTTTCTGTGTATTGAAAATAAACTGTAATTACATTCAGAAATCAGAACCCTCGTAAACATTCAACTTGCATAGAAGCAAACAAGGAAAAAAAAAACAATAATAGTAATAACCAAATCAATAGTTCCCCCTCCATTTATTGTGCTCATGATCTCTAAAACTGGAAAGCCCGTTCTTACTGCCCACCCTTCTTTGCTTCAACTGTTTTGTACCTCAACTTTATCAAGCTTTCACCATCAACGCAACCAGAAGAACTTGCATCCAAGTTGGAAATCCACATTGCAGATTGAATACCGATTAGAAGCGCTATTACTTTAAAAAAGATCTATCAAATGCCAGGGCGATTGAAAGTTCTGCAAAAAGAAAAAAGAGTGTTAATCAGATTGCAGTTTATGTTTAATGACACTAAAATGTTCTCAGCCTAATTGCTCTTTCAAGTTATATCTTAACCTTACCGTCTCAGTAATGAAATTGTGTACTAGCAAGAGCGAGAGCGATGTAGAGAAGAAATAATTCTTCTAGAGTATGTTCAGCTTCCCTAACTATGAAACCTTTTCTTCTCCGGCCATTCTACTTTCTCTCTTGCTGTGCCAGAAAGCCATTGCGTTAGTGTGGTCTATTTGTAACTATAAAATGTTACAAAGGCACAAGCTTTTTGAATCTTAGGATAAAGATGTGATATATATAAATCATTCTTAAGAAGAGGACGAGTTGGAAAATACTTCAGAATGGTTTTGAAATGGTTAAAATCACTATTGTCATGTTTACAATCACTCCGAAATCTGTCTTGAATTGAACAGTTACTACTTGGATATAAATTAACACACCAATCTAACTCTATGCCTCCACTCTTTGCAGACTCTTCTAGCAGGCGGCCAATGAAATTATGAGCAATCATGCTAGTTTCATCACAAGCTTCTTGAACCACAAGGTACTGATTCTTAAACGTGCTTGGTTTACTAGGCTCCATCTGCGGGATTGGACATGACATGTTGAAAGAACTTAAACAGGGTGTTTTTGCAGTATCACTAGTAATGCTCTTACCCAACAAAATAATCGGTGTCCTTGTTCCCCACTTGTTGGCCTATTGGTCACTTTAGCATCAGGATCCAACAAATACTTCAACTGTTTGAGCTTCTGAAAGTTATATTTCTTTCTAACAAACCATATGGCTTTTAGTATTTCATTGTGCACGGTTTTTATTTTGGGTGAGAAGGGATAAAACTCAATTATGGACGAATTATGGCGACCTGGTACTAGTTTGAGTGATAAATCAGCCACTGTCGTGGCTTCTGCAAGTGATTCTTGCAATTCATCTCCTTCACCAATCGATGAAAGCATCTTCTCACTAATTCTTGTAAGAAGATTAATCAGACGATCACGACCACAGCCATGCCTGTGACCTTTCATCTGAGGCATAAATCGAACTCCTTCAAGCTTTCGACGCATACCTAAGAGAACTTGGGTGGGCAGGTCTCCTTAATCCATACAGTACCTGTAGTACAGCATCATGGATAGATGACGAACTTGTTGAGACAATCGTTTAACAATTTCCAATTAACAGCTATCTTGACTTTTCCTTCTTAGAACTTTTGGAATAATTTCTCTGATGGCCCTTTTCAGTTTCCAGCGAGTTTTTTCCAATTTGACACAGTTTTCTGTAAGTATTATATTATAGCAAAGAAGGTAAAGTGCCCGGGTGCTCAGATCATTGAGACACGACAATATGAGTTTTCCAACTATACACGTTTCTAATATTCGATCAGCTCGAATACCAAGATGCCTTGTTTCAACATTTAACGCTCCAAATGCTTCTTCAACTCTTGTTTTGACAGTCTCATAAAAAACCTGATAAACAGAGATTGAAAATGACAAAACACAGATAGTAAGGTTTGCATGTTCAAAAGATGGATTGTTGTATAAATAATATTGTAAACTCAGGACTTAAGCCTAGCGAAGTAGAAAAGATCCAAAGTTAGTTTCCACTGATGCATTCAAATTTGTATAAAATAAAGTAATTGAGGGAAGGAAAAGGTGGAAAATCTAACTTACATCATCTTCTCTCAGCAACGATTCAGGCAAGTTTCTATGAAGGCAGCAACGGATCATTTATTAGAGCAAGGAAACCAATGTACTAGTTTTAACATATATGATTAGTCAAACAAATTTTCACTTACCGTTTATTTAAAAACTCTGAATGATCAGAATACTTGTGTCTAGACGCAGATGTAGGAAGCCCCAGCAGCCATCTGGGTACATTCAACAGAATCAGTTCCTCCAAACTAGCCTACTGACGAACTCCCCCATGAGTTCTCAAATACTAAAATTCTAAATCACTCTCTCCAACTTCAAACTACATAAAAGACAATCAGATATCATTGCGGTCGAATCCGTTTGTTTGCCATTCCTCCAAAATCACGTCATAGAATAACCATCAAAATGCTATTTATTGATGCCATACTCTAAATATATAGAATCCATTTCTAGAAAAATGGAAACTGCAGCATCAGCATCCAAAAGACTAAAATAAACAAACGCCATCTGAACACTACATTAATATGCAAAAATTTAGCAACTAAACTAAATTATCTCAAACAGGGAAATTGGTTGTCGAAAGTCCAATATCAATAATTTACAAATTCAACACCACCCCCAACTGTTACAAAAAAGAGAATCAGATATCACTCCAGTCGAATCTGTTTATTTGCGATTCATCCAAAATCACATGTCATAACCATAAAAAATGCTATTTGTCAATGGGATACTCTAAATTTAAAGGATCAGTTTCCAGAAAATACGAAATTGCAGCATCAGGATTCAAAAGACTGAAATAAACAAATCTCATCCAAACATTGCTTTGATATGCTATCAACAAAACTGAATTCTCTTAAACAGCAAAATTGGTGGTCCAAAATTCAATATCAATAAGTTAAAACTTCCTTATCAATTTTTCTGATTCCTCAGCATGTCATTTGAACAGTATGTAGCACAAGCAAATAGAATCATAAACTGATTATGAAAAAGCATATACCTTCTTTTCGATTTCAAAAGGTCCTCTTGACGTCGAATTTGTACCAGAAATGCTTGAGAATCCATCTGATAGAACGGCATTGTGCAATCCGTCGATTTCATTGGCAATCGAAATCCGTCTGATAGAACTCCATTGTCCTGTTAGGGTTTTATTTACACAATAATGGAGAAGAAGGGTTTAGGGAGTGGTAGAGAGAGAAGGGTGAGATAGAGGTAATAACGTACGTATTATAAATATCACAAATTAGGTATAAAATAATGTCACTCCCTCTACACATCATGTATGTGGTTACGTATCTTGTAATTATTCATTCTTCGTATTTAAATAAATCATCTCTTACTTGCATAAACGGAGACATTTAGCGGAGTTAGAAAAAACACACATATATTGGTGAAATCTCAAAAAAAGTTGGAGAAAGTAGAAGATTTGGAAGAATTTCTAATTTCATATATTTTTAAATTTTTTTAATTTATATATTATATTATATTTATTTTAATATTATATTTTATTGGTTTACATGTTCTCGTTGTGCTCCTCAAATTCACAATATGTTATCAACACCAGCTTCTGTCGTTTCTCCATTGAAGGTAGGTCAAATTTTTTTCTCTTTATTATAATTAATAAATTTGATGTTATTTTGTATATTTAATATCTATTAAATTTATAATATAAATACAATGTTTTGTGATAATGTTGTCATGACAAACCTTACAAAATTAGAATTCACAGCCCTTGACATTAATGACAATAATTATTTTTCATGGGTGCTCGATGCTGAAATCCACTTGGATGTTATGAACTTAGGATAAATAATTAAAGAGGGAAATACGACATATAGTCAGGACAAAGCAAAAGCTATGATTTTCCTTCGTCATCAACTCCACGAGGGATTGAAAATGGAGTATCTTACAATGAAAGATCCCTGTATTTTGTGAAAAAATTTGACAGAGAGGTATGATCATAAAAAAAAGTAGTTATTCTTCCTAAAACTTGTTAGGAGTGGATGCATTTGAGGCTACAAGACTTTAAATCAATAAGTGATTACGATTTCACATTATTTAAAATCAATTTGAAATTGTTGTTATGAAAATTACTAATGCTGATATGTTAGAGAAATATTTTCTACATTTCATGTCTCGAATATGCTCATGCAACAACAATGTCGAGAGAAAAGTTTTAAACAATATTTGAAACTAATTTCTTGTCTTCTCGTGATCAAACGAAATAACGAGTTATTGATGAAGAACCATGAATCTCGACCAAATGGAACAACACCATTCCCTAAAGTGAATGTTGTGAATGTTAATAATCGTGGTCAAGGTCGTGGTCGTGACCACATTAGAGGAAGAAACAATTTTTCTTTTCGTGGTGGACATTATAATCATCCAAATTTTAAGAGAACCACATGATATAGCTCCACAAGATAAGAATTCAAAAAGAGATGAACAAAAATGCTTTCGATGTGGTATGATTGGGCATTGGTCATGTATTTGTCGTACATCGAAACACTTAGTTGATTTATATCAAGCTTCCCCTGAAGGAAAAAAAGAAAAATATGGAAGTAAATTTTGCATACCAGGATAATGATATATTTGACCCATCTAATATGACACATTGGATGTGGCGGACTTCTTTCAATCTCTTGAAGAGAAGATCGACATAGTTGATGAAACATCAAGTGTTTCTTTTGACTTTGAAAATATCTAGACTTGTTTTTTTTTTATCCATTTTTATGTTTTTTTCTCTTAGTAAATGTTAACTTTTGTATATTCCAAATGTTGTTTTTCTTATTGTAATTATTTTCTTTTAGTAAAGAAATCTAGATATTTTTCATATGTTGGATGATTAAAAATGAGCAAAGATGATCTATATTTGACAAACAGTGCAACTAAACACACAATACTTATATGTAAAACTTACTTTTCTAAATTGAAAATGTTGGAAGCAAAAGTAAATACAATAACAAGTTCTGCAAACTTGATTGGAGGTTTTGGAAAAACAAATATTATTTTTCTTAGAGGAACAAAATTTATAATTGACAATACATTGTTCTCCAGTCAATAAAAAAGAAATCTACTAAGTTTTAGAGATATACGTTGCAATGATTATCATATTGAGATTGATTGTAAGAATAATATGGAATATTTATATATTATCTCTACTGTCTCAAATGAAAAAATTATATTGGAAAAGTTGTCTGTTTTATCTTCTGAATTGTAATATACTCATATATGAGTAATTGAAACATATGCAACAATAAACCTGAAATTCATAAATCTAGAAATATTTTCTATTGTACATGACAGATTGGGTCATCTAGGGTCTATAATGATGAAAAGAATTATTGAGAATTCAAATGAACATCCATTGAAGAGTCAGAAAATTCTTCAATCTAATAAATTATCATGTGATACTTGCTTTCAAGGCAAATTAATAATTAAACCATCACCAACTAAAGTGGGAACTGAATCACCTGCATTTTAGAATGAATTCATGGTGATATATGTGGACCTATTAATCCACCAAGTGGACCATTTAGATATTTTATGGTATTAATAGATGTTTCCAGTAGATGGTCACATGTGTGCTTATTATCAAGTCGAAATCTTGCATTTGTAAGATTACTTGTTCAAATAATTAAGTTAAGAGCACAATTTTCTGATTATACAATTAAGACCATTCGTCTTGATAATGCTGGTGAATTTATATCTCAAGTTTTTTATAATTATTGTATGTCAATTGAGATAAGTGTTGAACATCTTGTAGCTCATTTTCATATACAAAATAGTTTAGCACAATCATTTATAAAAAGTTTACAATTAATTGTAAGACCATTACTCATGAGAGTTAAGCTTCCTTCATCTATATGGGGACATGCTATTTTGCAGGCAACGTCACTTGTACGCATTACGCCAGTAGCTTATCATAAGTACTTGCTATTACAATTAGCTTATGGTCATGAACTAAATATTTAGGAATATATGTTGGATATGATTCTCCATCAATTATTAAATATCTTGAACCCCTGACGAGTGATGTATTTACTGCTCGATTTGCTGATTGTCATTTTAATGAGACAAATTTTCTAACATTAGGGGGAGGAATTAAGAAGTTGGAAAAAGAAATTATATGGAATGCATCATTATTATCTCATTTAGATCCCATACAGACCATTGTGAACTTGAAGTTAAGAAAATAATTCATTTGAAAAATATAGCAAATCAATTACTAGATCATTTATAGATGCAAAGAAAGTAACTAAGTCACATATACCAACTGCAAATATCCCATCGAACATTGATATACAAACATATTAAGTTGTCACTAATGAGTCTGGAACACGCCAGAAGCGTGGTTGACTAGTGGTTTTCAAAGATAAAAATCCTCGAAAAAGAAAAACCGACTATAGTAAAAAAGACTTGGTTGAGGATGTGAATATCCATGAAGAAACCTTGGACATGAATGATATTCAAATTAGTGAAAAAGGTGAAATACCTAAAGATAATAATGAGATTTCAATGAACTATGTCATGACAGGAAAAAGATGGAACCAAACTAATATAGTCATTGACAACATTTTTGCGTCCAATGTTGCTCTTGATATATTATCTAAAAATGAGGATCCTGAACCAAAACCTATTGAAGAATGTCGACATAGAAAAGATTGGTTTCAATAGAAAGAAACAATTGAGGCAGAATAAAACTTAGTTTTAGAATGTCATGTTTTTGAACCAGTAGTTCAAACACCAGAAGGTGTTAAACCTGTGGGATACAAATGAGTATTTGTGAGAAAAACAAACAAAAATAATGTGGTCACAAGATATAAAGCAAGACTAGTTGTACAAGGTTTCTCACAAAAGACTTGGTATTAATTACGAGGAGACATATTTGAAAGAACTCTTGTGAGGAGAACCTTGAGCGAAAGTGGATCAATCAAATTCCATTAATTATTGAATACAAAGTTTACAGTAAACATAAAATAGATATGCATTTAAATTAAATTACAGCATGCTATACAAAAAAAAGGTTTCAAGAAACATTACCTTTGAAGACATTTTCTTTACGAATTTTCCTCGAACAGTCACGAACAACTTGAAGACCTTCTTCAAGAATTAATCTCGAACCAAAACCCAACACTAATACAGTGAAACCTTGGTATTCTCAGGGTGAGAACCTAGGAGTGGTGGGCTCTGACTATTTTGGTTTAGAGGGAAAGTTTAGGTGGATGAGGAAGGAGATTGAGAACTCTTACAATACAAAACAAAGTACATAACACTTCTGTCTTTTCATTCTCAATTGTTCAACAACAATCGTTCGCATATTAGAGAAAAAGAAGAAAACCATTTTCTTTTATTCTTCTTAACGTAAAGAATAACCACCCCACTAAAGTGAGTGGAGAGAAAAGATGGGGAAAGGAGTTGACTCCCTTCCTTATTATTCAAATAATAATATAAATATGATAACTAACTTATTATATCATATCACACACACACACACAACATTTAATATAAATCATATTTATATTAAATTTAACAACTATGAATCTCATTCATAGAAAATATATTTGAATCTCATTCAAATATTTATTTCCTCCCATTAAGCTATAATGTATAAAATACATTATGACAATTATATCACATATAATTGAAATAATTTAACTATATAATGTATAATTAAATCCCTTTATTAATTTGAACAATTCAAACTAATCCAAAAGCTGATTTTCAACTAAATCTTTTTGAGCTACCAAGGGGACCTCATGGACCTGGAGCTTGAAGCTCCCACGGTACATGAATAATTAATTAAACTCTTTAATTACATTATTCACCATTCGTTAACAGTCGGGCACTCCACTAAAGACCTACAGATGCACTATTCACACTACATATATATTTCTGTATCCATTAGATATAACCAATAACAGTAAGATGATCTTTCACAGATTGCTCGTAAGTACAGCTAGGCCAAATTACCGTTTTGCCCCTATAGTCACATCTAACTCCTTAAGTACCACTGATTCCTTTAATGAACAATAGATCATAGTCCTACTATGACTAAACCTCTCTCGAGCCAGAATAGGGTGTGGCGCCACATTGTGCAAGACTCAGAATCAGCCCTTAAGGGATCAATTTATCTACTTACCCCTGTTTTGGGCAATGAGTGTTCCACATTCTATCGTGTGGTGCGTTAGGAGTACTTAGAGTAAAACAAATTGGAAAAATAAATTCCAAGTATGAGTGTTGTATTGTGCCTTGATGCGTCCAAATATGTGCAATGCATCGGGGCGTTAGAGTTATACACAGAGAGCACACAACTCCTTAAAATGGCATTTAAGTTTTCCTAGATTAAATCCAAGTAATCTAGGTTCCTGACAAGTCCAGGGTCGAACACAGGGATTCAGTTCACTAAACACAGAGAAGGCGTTGTACTTGCAGTAGGGGTTTTCCTAAATAAATGCAAAAGATGTGTTATTTACACTAACATGTTATGCCTGTGCAATGTGATACAAAATAGTTGAGTGGAAAATGATGGTTCATGTGAGAATGGAATTTTTGTAAGTAGACGCGTCGGTTAAAGATACTTGTACACAACTTATGTAGTGTGGATGAAATGGGATGGTTTACTTATCTTTTTGTTCATGCGTTAGACTCCATTCAACATTTCTCAATGCAGATGACATACAAGTCTATCTCTAGGTTATATGCGTCTAACTTAGAATGTAAGAAACACCAGTAAGTCTATCTCTAGCTGTACTAGGCGTTCTGCTTCATGCGACTTGGCTATTCTTTCAAACAACTAAGTTAAAGATGCTTTCACCAAGTTGTCAAGTTGGGTTAGGCATTGAAACAGAATTATGCATGAAGTACTAATGCTTTCAACATAAACAGAACATAAACAGTAGCAAAAGTGATGATCAAATATATGAACTTAACAAAGGATCAATGAGTCTTTACAAAGAACTATATTAAATTAAAATGATATGAAAATGATATTAAGAGAGAGAATGAGTCAAGCCAAAGAATACAATCTCTTGTAGTTATTTGGCTCAATCTTGTCGTGTACAATCACTTTAAAGAGCCGAGGACAGAGTATCTTTCTCAAGAATAACTTTCTCTACTCCCTGGGTGGTGGTGGTGATGGTTCTCAGTTCCTTCGATCGTCTTACACTTCGGCACAGCTTGTACAGCTAAAACTAAGTCTAAAAATTTACAGAGAGTATGGAGTTTCCAATCGTCTCCTTAATTCTGAAGGGTCTTCAAGTATTTATAGGCGCTGGTCTCGTCCACTTGGAGGATGGGCTACATTTAAATCCATGCCCTGGTCAGCATTATATTCCATGTCCTAGTTGGCCGCCTGACCTCCTGGAAGCTTTTCAGACGCTGCCTGTTGCAGGTGCCCATGCTTGCAAGTGGTGATGTGACACAATCAGCCTAGAGTAACGAATCTTCTATGCGTTGAATTCCCTTCGACTCATGGTTTATGCGTCGACGCTTGTCTAATGCGTTGTCAGTTCTTGCGTTGAAATCCTGCAAAGTAGTGCGTTAGCGCGGTGATAATCAGTGATAAAACTTGTTTTACATGAATTTGCTATTGTTCAAGTAAATCCATGCGTTTCTATTAAAATTGAGGAGAATTTATCATTAAAAACCCTAATTTTTCCAACTTAAGAGCAAAGATAATTTGTATTTTTTACATGTTATCAATCACCCTCAAATTTGAACAATGCTTGTCCTCAAGCATCCTAAAGTAATTCCTTGCTATTTCCTCAGCCTTAGATACTTAAGTTTCACCTCTCATCATATTCAATCACAAAGCTAAATAAGAGTTGAGAAAATATACTTAGCTTGACGCGTTTCTTAAAAAGACTAATATTTTGTTTCTAGTGCAGCAGACTTCTTATCGCAACTCCTTTCATTTCTCAAAACATTTCAATCTTTTCTAAACCAGCAATGCGTAAAATGCTTTTTCTTTTAAAAACAAAACAAACACTGGATAAAAAAAAATGATTGCGTACTTATTTACCCATGCATTGCTCCAGGTATCCCACTTTCGTTTTGGCTTGCCCCCACGGGTGTCATGCGAGCATCCAACTACGGGTGAGAACCCTTTACAACTAAACTCATATCTAATATTCATTCCTTTTTTAAGGTATAGTTTCTTTCTTTTGACTAGATAGAGGAGTTTTATGGGATGCGTTGGTCTAGGTGACTTAACTTCGTTTTGGCTTGCCCCCACGGGCGTCATGCGGACATCCAACTACGACCAAGTGCCTGTTCTAACTAAGCTCATATCAATTAAGATTCTTTTCTTTTGAGGAAATGACAGAGGAGCTGCGTTTGAATTTTTTCTTTTTTTTTTTCTTTTTCTTCATGGTATATTCGTTGATGCGTCTACACTCGGATTTCTCCCATCCCCAAATTTGGAAATGAGCCAAATCCTCATTGCTAAAAGAGAAAAAAAGTTTTAAAAAGCTTTGAGAAATTGAAAGTAAACTTAATATTTTAAGAGAAGTTCAAGCCTTGTCTATTTTCCTCACTCTGATCTTATGCTTATGAGTTCATATAGTTGATATCATTGAGGTTATGCTAAGCACAAGACTTAGAAAAAAATAATCAAAGAACAAAAATAAAGTATGCTGAAGATAAATGCAAAGATTCGAAATGATAACTTTTCATTCACTCTTCATATTTAAACATAGATTTCATTAACATAACAAAAAGATGTAAAAGAACAAATAAACTTAATATTACAAAAGTTTTTCTTTAACCCAACGCCCTAAAATATTACTGCGCTGGCGCATCATCTCTACGTCCTTCTTCTTCAGGGTTGTCATCCATGAAACACAGGGGATTCCTAAGGTTTGCTGGTAATGAAGGCAAGGCAAACATACCCACCAAGACTTGGTTGATGTACTGCGTTGTGTACACGAACTGGCCTTGCATGCGTCTTGTTTGCTACCTCAGGTAATCTTTTAGTACCCTGTAAAGTTGTTGAAGTTCTTCAATTGATGCGGCCAACGGTCGGAGTTGATCACTAATGAATGTTTTCAACTCCTCCAAGTCTATGCTGTTGCGTTGGGGCGCTGGCTCTTCTTGTCCAACTAGGCCTTCAGATGTTGCCGCGTTACTGGTTCCTAACCCAGTTGGCTCGAAAATTACTGGAGGTGGCACAAAAGTGTGAATTGAACTTTGGTGGGGTGAAGGAAATGATTGAGAGAAGTCATGAATTATGAAGGTGGGTTCTTGCTGCGTTTGCTCAGGGCTCCTTGTTGGCTGGGTTGTTGGCGAATCATGGATAAACTCTAGAGCAGGTTGCACTTCCTCAGCTAAGATTGGTGGCTCAGCTTCAACTTCTTCATTTTCTGAAGCCTCATCGCTGTGTTCAACTATTATGACGCGTTGCTTCTTGGGGGCACGTTCTGATGGTCGAGGTCTTCGTGTTACTTTCTTGGCTGGTAAGGCTGGCTGATGTTGAGATCCTTGAAGTAGACGTCTTACTGCCTTAATATCTATTAGACCATCGACTGCTTCATAATCATCCCCCAGAGGGATGCCTCTACGTTCACATAATGCACAGATCAGCCATGGAAAGTATAATTGCCCTCTAAGCTTGTTCTTGATGGCCTTGATATGATCCCTAATGATCCTTCCAATGTCCATGGGGATACATTGCATTATGCAGTAGGTGGCCAAGACGCGTTCTCTGGTTAATGTTTCATCATACGTTGTAGGCATGATGCTGCGCTTAATAAGATAACACCACATATTTGCGTCCGGATTCAAATTCCTGGAAAGCATCTTGAATCCGTTTCTTGATGTCTTGCCACTTGCTCGAGGGTTGGTCACACTTTCAACCATCTCTAATTCACTGGTCGTTGGCTGTCTCTAAGATTGCGTTCCCCTCCGCGATTGTTGCTTAGGTTGAACACTTCATTAATTCTTTCTGCTGAGAAGCGAACTAACACCCCTTCAACAAATGCAGTGTTTTTCTCCATGTCGAATTCGCTATTGTAGAATGCGCGGACAAGGTTGGGCCAGATGCGATCATGCCCAACACAAAATTGACTCCACCCTAATGCGTTGATGGTCTCCTTGATATAAACTGACAAAGGGTGGCGTTCAGGGAAGAAACCCTTTTCTACTAAGATGTCGCTGAACTGACGCTTCCTTCCCTTGGATCTTTTAGGTAACGCCTCTGTTACCTTGCGTTTCCCAGCCGCGTGTTCTTTGGCCTCTCTAGCCAATTCTCTCAACTCATTCTCCAATTCCTTTTTGATGTTAGTTTTCTTCCGCCCTTGTTTTGCAGGCATGTAATTTTCCAACTTTTCTTCTAACGCGTTGTGCTCTTTTTTACGCGTTGCACCCTCAAGTCTAGGTGCAACTTCTTCTTCTTCTTATTCTTCCTCCAATATCAATCTTCTCTTTCTTGATACTCTCTTTGATTTTATAGGCCCTTCATCTACATCAGATGGGCGTGGCTGCGACGCTTGGGGCCAACTCTCCTTTCTCTACTTTATTCTTTTCTTCCTTCATTTTCTTCCCTTTCATCATTTTCCATCTCTTCTTTTAGCAACGCTTCATATCTTTCTATTTCATCCAATGCGAGTGATGCGTTTGGTGGATCTGAACGCATCACTTGAGTTGCTTCTTACTCTTGGTTGAGCGATGCTAGAATAGCTCCAAATACTTCCTCTTCATCACGACTTGCTTACTCTGCCAAATCTTCAAGGTTATGCTCTGACGCAGGACTGTCAGAGGCTGGGATAGGTGGAGTGTATGGCAGGGTGCCCACTGGGGTGTGAGGCGTCCCTGGAGAGGATATTAAGATGGTTGAAGGTGATGGCTGGTTGGACGTGTCTGATTCCACCGGGTGAATTATGGCCAAGGGTTCAATGGATAGAGGGGGAGGTGGACGCACCCCTGGAGATGATGCGGTATGGTTATAGGTAAGAAGGGGTTCATGCGTTGCACCCACCAAGGTTATGTTCCAGATAAATGGTGGTGGGGCAGGTTTGGTATAAGGTTTAGATGCGGCCATAGATGACGAACGTGTCTTGGTCTTGGCTGGTGTTTTTACCCTTGGTTTAGGGGCAGACTTGGGTTTTTGTGGGGTTTTAGCCCTAGGCAAAGAAGTTTTGACCGGAGGGTTTACAGGTTCTTGGAGCTCTTGGCCAAAGCTTTCCCGGAGGTAGAAGAAGGTGTAGGGACGGCCAGACGTTGAGCAGAGGTAGCGTTGCCGTAAGAGGCTGTCGATTGGGTAGAGACGGGGGTTGATTTCCTAGGGTTAGGTGGTGGTGAACTCGGAAATGAAGAGGAGGAAAAGGAACTTACCGGCAAATTGTTACCTAGGCTGTAGCTTTTGTTCTGAGAATCTGAGTCGTACAACATTGTTCATCGAAGATACTGAGTGAGAAAGGAAAATGGAGGTTTGGTGAATATGAAGTGCTAGGGTTTCTGAAGAAATAGAGGTTCGTAGGGATGCTGAGCGAGAGAGAAAAAAACTTGTTCGTAGGCACAGTGGAGGAGGTTTTTATAGGAGAGGAGGATGATCGCGGCTGACGTCAGGTGGCGCCCGAAGTCTGTAATTAATGCAAAGTGAAATGGTCGCCTCGTTTAGCCAAAACACTTGAGTGTTTTGTGTTTTCAAGACGCATTCCTTCACTGCCCCTACATTAGACTTGTGTCTAACGTGTCCAAAATTTTAATTAATACACTTTTCTAAAAGAAAAACAATCAAATTTCCAAATTTTGTAAAGGCAAATCAATCAACTTACAACCTTCAAATAACTAAACTAACAAACTCAAACATAACTTAAAATACAGAATGCAAAAGAATAAGGTTGAGAGGCGTCCTTAGAGGATGTGGCATTATAACCGCAGAGATGCCTCGACGCGAGCTTCAACTTTTCTCGCGTAGCGCAAGAGACGACTTTTGGCGTTCCACTTCATCTTTAAAGTACGGCTTAACCCTTTGGCCATTTACTTTGAATGCATCAATGTCATCTTCTCGCATTAATTCCACAGTACCGTAAGGAAAGATTGTTTTAATTATGAAGGGCCCGGACCATCTAGATTTCAATTTCCTTGGAAGCAGATGCAAACGTGAGTTGAACAATAAAATTTTCTGACCAACAACAAGTACCTTCTTGCTGATGCGTTGGTTGTGCCAACTCTTTGTCTTTTCCTTGTAGATCTTGTTTTTTTTCATATGCGTTCATTCGCCATTCTTCGAGCTCGTTGAGCTGAAGCTTGCGTTGAACGCCCGCCGTATCCGGATTCATGTTCAACTTCTTTAATGCCCAAAATGCCTTATGCTCCAACTCTACAGGAAGTTGACATGCTTTACCAAATACAAGTGAGTAAGAAGACATACCTATAGGCGTTTTGTATGCAGTCCTGTAGGCCCAGAGTGCTTTATCCAGTCTCTGCGCTCAATCTTTCCACGTTGTGCTAACGATTTTTCCAGAATTGATTTGATTTCTCGTTTTGAAATTTTTGCCTGACTGTTTGTCTGAGGGTGGTAGGTGGTAGCAATCTTGTGCCTGACATTATATTTTGCAAGTAATTTTGAAACGATGCGATTGATAAAGTGCATACCTTCATCGCTTATCAGAGCTCTCGGCATTCCATAGCATGTGAAAATATTCCTGGTAAGAAATTTAGATATAGTAGATGCGTTGTTTCTGGCACAGGCTACTACCTCTACTCACTTAGATACATAGTCTACATCCAACAGGATATATTGCTGACCACAAGACAGAGAGAACGGGCCCATAAAATCTATGCCCCAGACATCAAACAACTCCACTTCAAGAATATTATTCAAGGGCATTGCGCCCCTTGAAGAAATATTCCCTGTGCGTTGGTAGGGGTCACAATTTTGAACAAACTCTCGTGCATCCTTAAAAAGGGTAGGCCAAAAGTAATCGCATTGAAGGACTTTCGTTGTGGTCCTTTGCCCACCAAAATGCCCACCATAAGAAGAATTATGACACTCGGCCAGGATGCGTTATGTCTCTTCCTCTTGGACGCATCGACGTAGTATAGAGTCTGGGCCTTGTTTGTATAGAAACGGTTCGTCCCAGAAATAAAACTTACTGTCATGGACTAACCGTTTCTTCTGCTGGGAATTGAAGTTTTCAGGGAACTGCTTGGTGGTCAAGTAATTAACTATATCAGCATACCAAGGTTCCCTGCCTTCAATTCTAAACAGGCTCTCATCAGGGAATGCATCCTCGATGTCGTTTTCCTGGACCTGCATTTCTTGATTTTCTAGGCTGGAAAGGTGGTCAGTCACCTGATTTTCTATTCCCTTTCTATCTTGGATGTCAATGTAAAATTCCTATAGTAGTAGAACCCACCTTATCAGTCTCGACTTTGCGTTCTTCTTGCTTATCAGGAACTTGATGGCTGAGTGGTCGGTATATATAGTGGCTGATGCACCAAGTAAGTAAGAACGAAAATTTTCAATACCGAATACTACAGCCAACATCTCTTTCTCAGTAGCTGTATAGTGTTCTTGAGAGTCGTTTAATGTTTTGGATGCGTAGGAGATGGGATGTATCAAGTTTCCCCCTCTTCTGCCCCAACATAGTTCCCACTGCGACATTACTTGCGTCACACATAAGAATGAAATGCTGCGTCCAGTCCAGTGCTATCAACACTGGGGTTGTTGTCAATGCATACTTCAAGGTTTCGAACGCGTCAGCGCAGTCTTCATTAAAAACATAGGGCCGGTTTCGCCTTCAATTAAGTCTCAGAGGTCGCACAGTCTGAGGAAAGCTTCTGATAGAAAGCCGAACATGTCCTAGAAAACTTTCTTAATGTTTTTGACATTTGCTGTGGTGGAAGTTTTGCTATTACTTCAATCTTGGCTTCATCCACTTTCTAAGCCAACCTTGGATACTTTTATGCCCAAAAAAATTCCTTCTGTCACCTATGAAGTACATTTTTCCCAATTCAGTTACTAAGTTTGTTTCCTCGCACCGAGCGATGATGGCTTCTAAGTTATCCAAGGCATGACTGGAATGAGTCTCCAAAGACTGAAAGATCGTAACATTTTGAAGACTTTCACGGTCTTCTCTAAGAAATCAGAGAAAAATGCCATCAACAGCGTTGAATGTGAAATGTCCCTTGCTGCGTTGCATAGCCCAAAGAAACATGTGTCTGAATGCAAAAGTGCCAAGGTACATATGAACGTGTTTTCTCTTGATCTCTCCGGATCTATTTAAAATCTTGGTTGTAACCAGAATAACCATCGATAAAACAATTAAAAGTCTTTTACCTGCAAGTCTACTCGAGCAACTGATCGATATGAAAGGGAGAGAAATGGGTCCTTTTTAGTTACTGCGTTTGGAAGTTTCGATAATCCATACAAATTTGCTAGCCTGTTGACAGTTCTTGAAGGAATGAGTTCATATTGTTGTTTTACTATCACGGTCGGTTCCCCTCTTTTCTTGGGAAAACGAAATTGAACTAGGACTAACCCAACTGCCTTGTCGGATTATTCGGATAAATAAAAATCCCGGTGTTCAGCCCAATCTTCAGAAATCTTCCTTTTTGACCACTTTTTCATAAGTGTTAAGCCTTCTTTGAGGTTTTCGATTATGACCCCGTCTATCCCTTCCTCTAGCCTAATTTTGTGCATCAATAGGATGACACTCTATTCACGAATATCTGTAAGGCATCCACCCTATTGCTGCGTGTATGTTTCATCAACATCTACAAGAGTGAATCTTCATTTAGGGCTTTGTGAGATTAGAGGAAATGATAACAGGCAATGTATTATTAGTTCCAAGAAAAGCGTATTTCAAATGTCCGGGTAACTGTTTTAATTTGAGTTCAGGTGGTTGTTCGAGTGAAGGATGCGTTGGCTTTGTCTGCCACTCACTCAGACTTACGGCTCGGATTCCTTCAGGGTTCCCTCCAGCGCGAGAACTTCACATACTCGAGTTTCTTCTTCAGTCAATTCAATATTGTTTAGCTGACCATCATCACTGTCTGGGAATTTTAATGCGTTGAGCACATTAAATTTCACCTCTTCATTATCCACGCACATGGTTAGCTCATTTTTATGCATGTCAATCAGAACTTTCCCAGTAGCCAAGAAAGGGCGTCCAAGGATGATTGAAACCTCCCTATCTGCTTCATAATCCAGAATAATGAAGTCTTTTGAGAATATGAGATTGTCAACCTTTACCAAAACATCTTCAATCTTCCCTTCAGGGTACTTAATTGTCCTGTCAGCGAGTTGAAGGGTGACAGAAGTAGGTTGTGCCTCGCCAATCCTCAATTTCTTAAAAACTAAAAGGGGCATGAGATTAATGCTTGCTCCAAGGTCGCACAACGCATGACTCACATCTAATCCTCCAATTGAATAAGGAACTGTGAAGCTCCCTGGGTCCTTCTGCTTCTGTGGTAGCTTGTTGCTTACTAATGCGTTGCATTCTTGCATTAGTGCTATTACTTCTTTCTCACTTACTTTTCTCTTTTTCATCAAAATGTCCTTAAAAAACTTCACGTATGTTGGCATCTGCTCCAAAGCTTCTATGAGTGGAATGTTGACGTGCAACTGCTTTAGGAGCTCGAGAAAGCGCTTGACTGGTGTTCATCATTCTTCTTCATCAGATGCTTGGGGAATGGTGCGTTCAGAAGCACCTCCTGCTTCCCCACGTTAGACGTGCCGGTTTCCAAATGGCTTTTATTTTCTGGCGTTCTCTCTTATTGATCCATTGTACATGTAATACGTTCTTTCGAAGGACTATTGTTTCTTAGATTCATCTTTCTTTCTGCAAGGGCTCTTCCACTCCGCAACGTTACTGCGTGACATTGCTCTTTACCGTTATTATTCTTAGGTGTTTCTATATTGCTGGTAGAACGCCTGGCTGCCTGCTTTTCAACTCGCTTGTAATCTGCCCCACCTGGAGTTCCAGGTTTCTGATTAATGATGCCTGGCTCTTCAGCATTGGGTCGTTTTGGGCTATATACTCATTCAATAGGTTTTCCAGCGGAGTTCCAGAACTCGATGCGTGGCTGCCTCTATTGAAAGGCTGTTGATGCGTTTGTTGAAAGACAGGTGGCGATCCATTCCTTTGCTGATGGCTCGCGCCTGGGTGGTGCTCTTGCTGATTTCCTCCTGTCCATGAAACATTCGGATGGTTTCTCCATCTAGGGTTATAAGTATTAGAAAATGGGTTATTCTTGATGAAACATACTGACTGAGGGTTCTGAGGACACTCAGCATATGAGTGAAAATCTTCGCATCCCACACAGGTTACCCGGGTTGCCCTAATGCCTCCACTTGATTCACCTTCTGCTGGTTTGGTGCGTTGCCTAGTGTTATATTCTGTAGAAGGTTGCTCATGGTAGCCACTTGAGCGGAAAACATGGCTATTTCGTTGGCATCAACAGAGTTAATGTTCTGAGATCTTCTTCTGTCATATCTTCCATCGTATGTGTCATCTACCCACTCCATGTTATGTTTGGCAATGCGATCTAATATTTCTTTAGCTTCAGTATAGGATTTGTCCATCAGTCCTCCGGCTGCTGCTGCATCTGCTGCCATCTGTGATGCCCTGTTTAATCTGCCATAAAATGTCTCCATCTGAATAGTCAAAGGTAGTCCGTGGTTCGGACAGTTCTTGACCAAGCCCTTGAAACGCTCTCATGCAGCACTCAAAGTCTCAGTGTCTTCCTGTTTAAAGTTCATGATTTCCTGACGCCTCCTCGCATTGGTGGTAGGTGGGAAGTATTTCTGCATAAACTTTTCCACCAACTTTTCCCATGTGGTGATTTCCTCAGGCTCTAATAAACTTACTCAATGCTTTGCATCATTTCACAAAGAATAGAGAAACAAGGAGAGTTTGATTGCCTCTAGTGTGATTCCAGGAATCACAAAGGAATTGCATGTTTCCAGGAAATGCTTTATATGGGCATGAGGAATTTCGCCATGGCTACCCCCAAATTGCCCAACAGTCTGGAGCATTTGGAGCATAACAGATTTCATTTCAAACCTGGTTCCATTAGGCGTTGGACATATGATTCCTGGAGAGAAATCATGTAGCACAGGGGATGCGTACTCTCTCATAGGACGCGTGCTGTTGTTTGCCATCAGGATTGGGTTCTGTGCATCATGTGCCAGTTACTGATTTTGTTGTTCTTCTGCCATTGCTCTTTCCCTTTCTTGTTGTCTGAGTAACTGTTGCCTCAACCTTCGACGACGATTGGATCGATTCCTATGCCGGAAGGTCCGTTCAATCTCAGGGTCGTATATGAACTCATGAGTGTTCTCCCTGTTCATACACGTTCACAAGCCTAGGCGTAGCTTTTAATACTTCCCTTAATTGAAATGTCCCTACAACAAATACAAATGGAATTTCTGGTTAGTTCTTGTTGCTGAAGTTTCCGGCAACGGCGTCAAAAACTTGTTTCACTTTCTATCGTGTGGTGCGTTAGGAGTGCTTAGAGTAAAACAAATTGGAAAAATAAATTCCAAGTATGAGTGTTGTATTGTGCCTTGATGCGTCTAAATATGTGCAATGTGTCGGGGCATTAGAGTTATACACAGAGAGCACACAACTCCTTAAAATGGCATTCAAGTTTTCCTAGATTAAACCCAAGTATAAATCTAATCTAGGTTCCTGACAAGTACAGGGTCGAATGCAGGGATTCAGTTCACTAAACACAGAGAATGCGTTGTACTTGCAGTAGGGGTTTTCCTAAATAAATGCAAAAGATATGTTATTTACACTAACATGTTGTGTTTGTGCAATGTGATACAAAAGAGTTGAGTGGAAAATGATGGTTCATGTGAGAATGGAATTTTTGTAAGTGGACGCGCCGGTTAAAGATACTTGTACACAACTTATGTAGTGTGGATGAAATAGGATGGTTTACTTATCTTTCTGTTCATGCGTTAGACTCCATTCAACATTTCTCAATGCAGATGACATACAAAGTCTATCTCTAGGTTATATGCGTCTAACTTAGAATGCAAGAAACACCAGTAAGTCTATCTCTAGCTGTACTAGGCGTTCTGCTTCATGCGACTTGGCTATTCTTTCAAACAACTAAGTTAAAGATGCTTTCACCAAGTTGTCAAGTTGGGTTAGGCATTGAAACAGAATCTGTCTCTTATACACATCTAGATGTGTATAAGAGACAGGTACAGGGTCGAATGCAGGGATTCAGTTCACTAAACACAGAGAATGCGTTGTACTTGCAGTAGGGGTTTTCCTAAATAAATGCAAAAGATATGTTATTTACACTAACATGTTGTGTTTGTGCAATGTGATACAAAAGAGTTGAGTGGAAAATGATGGTTCATGTGAGAATAGAATTTTTGTAAGTGGGTGCGCCGGTTAAAGATACTTGTACACAACTTATGTAGTGTGGATGAAATGGGATGGGTTGCTTATCTTTGTGTTTAAAGGCTGTCTCTTATACACATCTAGATGTGTATAAGAGACAGATTGAATGGAATGAAAACAATAAATAAGAAGGAAACTAAGTCAAGCCAAAGAATACAATCTCTTGTAGTTATTTGGCTCAATCTTGTTGTGTACAATCACTTTAAAGAGCCGAGGACAGAGTATCTTTCTCAAGAATAACTTTCTCCACTCCCTGGGTGGTGGTGGTGATGGTTCTCAGTTCCTTCGATCGTCTTACACCTCGGCACAACTTGTACAGCTAAAACTAAGTCTAAAAATTTACAGAGAGTATGAAGTTTCCAATCGTCTCCTTAATTCTGGAGGGTCTTCAAGTATTTATAGGCGCTGGTCTCGTCCACTTGGAGGATGGGCTACATTTAAATCCATGCCTTGGTTAGCATTAAATTCCATGTCCTGGTTGGCCGCCTGACCTCTTGGAAGCTTTTCAGACACTGCCTGTTGCAGGTGCCCATGCTTGCAAGTGGTGATGTGACACAATCAGCCCAGAGTAACGAATCTTCTATGCGTTGAATTCCCTTCGACTCATGGTTCATGCGTCGGCGCTTGTCTAATGCGTTGTCAGTTTTTGCGTTGAAATCCTGCAAAGTAGTGCGTTAGCGCCGTGATAATCAGTGATAAAACTTGTTTTACATGAATTTGCTATTGTTCAAGTAAATCCATGCGTTTCTATTAAAAATGAGGAGAATTTATCATTAAAAACCCTAATTGTTCCAACTTAAGAGCAAAGATAACTTGTATTTTTTACAAGTTATCAATGAGTGAATTCTATCTTTTGTAGCTGTGTTCCCAACTCCCCTATCAGATGAATCCCAAAATGGTAGGCTTGTTGGGTCAGCGATTTGGCCACTCTCACCCATACAAATCAAAGGATCACTCTTATAGGCAGGAGTTCACAACTCACTCAGGATTCAAGTCATGTTACCTATGGTCATCCTAGTGAAATGTAAGTCTCTATTATGAACAACATTATATAATGAGACTAAACATTTCGTGGTCCGGTCTTATACAAACTCCTTTGTATAGAATATCCCTGCTCGCATGTCTAATACATGAATGATCAGGATCAGATCATTTGTAGGACTTTACAACAATTGTAAACCTACAAAGCGAGCCATACTCTAGTATCACCAGGATAAGATACCCAACCTTATGCATCTACTACAGACCTTTTAGGTTATCACTTAAACATGATCCACCCGTATGTCTCCATATACATGTTTAAGTTACAAAGATAACATTGGATATTAATTTATGGGTTTATGGTTAATGCAACTAAAATATCAAATATTTTATAGACAAAGTGAATAAAATATTATATATTTTATTAAATACATAAAGCGTTTGTTCAGCAATGTTTACAAACTATAGGACCCTGCGAGATTGAGGGCATCAACCCCAACAATATTCTTCAGTGGTGGATGCAATTACGTTAAGATATTTAATTGACCTGACTGTGTATGAAAGTCTGGATATGCATCTTATGGATATAGTCACAACATATTTATATAGATATCTTGATAATGATATTTATACGAGAATCCCAGAAGGATTTAAGATGCCTAAAACATATAAATCAAATTCTCGGGAATTGTACTCAATAAAGTTACAGAGATCGCTATATGAATTGAAACAATCAGGACGGATGTGGTATAATCGCCTGAGTGAATATTTATCTGATCCACACAAAGCTAGATCTCAAACAGGTTATATATTCACATATGGAGGAATTGTTGTATCATGGTGGTCAGTGAAACATACCATAATGGTTACTTCCTCAAATCATGCTGAAATTCTTGCAATTTACGAGGCTAGTCGAGAATGTGTATGGCTAAGATCAATGAGCACATTCGTGGAACATGTGGTTTGTCTTCTAGTAAGAATCTTCCAACGACATTATATGAAGACAACACGAGATGCATATCCCAAATCAAAGAGGATATATTAAAGGAGATTGAATAAAACATATTTTACCAAAGCTTTTTTACACTCATGATTTTCAAGAAAACTGTACAACAAATTTGTTCAAAGGATAACCTGGAAATTTTATTTACGAAATCATTACCAATCGCAACATTTGAAAAATTGGTGCACAATATTGGAATGCGACGACTTAGAGATCTTAAGTGGTGTTTCCATGAAGGGGAGTAAATATATTGTACTCTTTTTAAGAGAATTAGATTATATGAAATATGTACTCTTTTTTCTTCATTAGGATTTTTTTTCCAATGGATTTTTTCTTAGTAAGATTTTAACGAGACATATTATATATACACAATAGATATCTAAGGGAAAGTATTATAAATATCACAAATTTTGTATAAAATAGATACCCATTCTTAGTGTCAAAAGTCAAATGTCACTCCCTGTACACTTAATGTATGTTGCTATGTGTCTTGTAAATACTCATTCTTAATGTCCAAATAAACCAAAGAAAGTTATTTGGTGGATTATGAAAGAACACAAATACATTGGTGAAATCTCAAAGAAAGTTAGAGAAAGTGGAAGATTTTGGAGAATTTTCTAATTTCATATTTTTCTTGTATTTTATTTATTTCAGTATTATATTTTATTAGTATCGGTGTTCTCATTGTGCTCCTCGAGTTCACAACACAAAAATCAAAATCCGAAAAGGAAAAAGGAAAAGGCAAAAAATTTAACTTCGAGTTAGGACTGGTTCGATTGATAAACTAGAGAACTGAACTAGAAAAGGAATGGGGAAAAAATCATCATAATCCAACCTGCAACAATCATACGACCTTAAATTACAAATTTAGTCCAGAAACTTTAAGACTCTTATTTGAAACCTGTTTGTACCAAGGTGGTTTCTATATGGAAAGGACTTTAGTTTGTTGAGAGCCTCGACGTTAATAAGTTGACTCTTACATCAATTATGTTGATTAATATGATGAATAAGCTTGAAGTTCCTTTAGTGGAAGTGACTTCATGGTGAATCATTTCAGGATGTTGTTTTTATTCATGTTTTGCATAAGTCGAAAAAGACGGACCATTCTTTAACTTGTCATGATTTTTTTTCCTTTCCAAATTTCTAATACTTCACATTTGGATTTTCTAGTTCCTAGAATTCTAAAACATGTCAACGTGAGCATAGCTCAACTAACATAGTGCTCATATTATCGAAATAGATCTATGAGTTATTAATTTTTAATAAATATTAATTTAAACTAAACAAAAGAATCTCATAAATCAATTATTGGATATTATGTAGTTTACAAATCTATTAAACATTTATTGAAATTTAGGAATTTATCAAACACAATTCTACCAATTTTGAAATTAGACTTGTAAATTTGTGTACTTACATCATTTTTAATTTTGTTACAAATAACATCTTGTTGTTGCATCGAAACATAGAAATGTTGACTAATCTGACTAACATTGAACTTGGTAAAATGAAATGGTTGAATAATTGAAAAATGAGATTATTTAGGAATACACACTGAATGCTAAGATTACACATTAAATTTCTGGTAGTAGATCCATATAAAAAACTGTTTGTGATTGTTCCAGAAGAAATGAAACAAAAGATACGGTAGAGCTAGGACAATTATTGTATGAGGTTTGATTCTCAAACGAGAAAAAGATCCAATGACTTTGAAAGAATTGAACGAGGAGCCGTATGAGGTGAAAATCTCACGTACGGTTCTGTTGAGTAGCAGTAAGGGTGACTTATCTATCAACTTTTCCACTATCACCCCCAAAAAACCAAACTCTGCCTTACGTCTCTGTTTTTCACTGTTTTTAATTGATAATGGGCAGAAATGCACGTTATTACAGTGCTAAGTTATAAAATAATGTAGGGTTGCATTGATAAAAACATATAAGATTGTGTCTAAAAAGCATTAAGTTCATAACATTGCAGTCGCATGTGTCCATCGCATTAAAATAGTTAACTTGTGTATTTTTGTGCAGAATATGCGTTGACGCAAGGCGAAAAATGCGATCACAAGAAATCAACGATCGAGCGCAGCGTTATCGCAAGGCTTTGCGGTGATTTGTGCTCGCAAATATCTGCTCAAGAAGGTTGTTGCATAGAGTCAGCGCAACTTAGTAGGCGCATCTGGATGAAAAGCATAATAAATCATGATGGGACAGAAAATTGATGACTGTCGATTCCAAATTAAGTTGATAAGCCGCTAACGAACTACTGTAGCAAGTACACTCAACTTTTCGATGACAAATATTCGGCGCATCAGATAGAGAATTAATGCCATCCCATCAGTGCAGAGAGAAGAAGCCTTTCACCCTGAAGCTCTATAAATACCGAAGACAACCTTCAGTGAGTCGGTTCGTCGAGTTCGCAGTTAGATAATTTTCTCCATAGTTAGAAGTAGCCTTATTCTTAGTTTTTCTTTTATTTTAGAAGGCGGAAGCGAGAGAAGTGAGATTGTACCGAGAGATCGTTCAGGTGAACTTGGAAAAGTGCCGGAAGCGTCGAGATTAGAGAGAGGGCCAACTCCTGTGGAGGCAAGAATATCTTTTGAACAAAATAGAGTTAATAATGTAAAAGCCTTGGGAAGCAAGGGATTGCTACCAGATTCTCTATCCTTATTTTCCATTGTCATTTTGTACTTTGAACTTATCTATAGAAATGGAATTTACTTCTTTATATCTGTTCACTCTCTGTTTATTATGTAGGAGTAGTTAAATCTGTTGAATGGGTTGAGAAGCACTTATCTAGCATAACTGGGGATCTTCATTCTATGCGATTATCTTGTATTATGTATGCGTCATTCGTCCATTAGAGATACTCGGGAGGGTAGTGTAAGGATAGAATCTAGGTTTGAAAAAGTCAGGTTAGAATCTAGGCTCGGGAGAGTCAGATTAGAACGCATAATCAAGAGATAGGAGCTTAGGAATAAGCACTGTTTGCTATTAACGCATCGCATGCATCCTAGAGATAGGTTATGATTGTATGCGATCACCTTGTCTTTGTATGCATCTTGCATCATCGCATAGGCAAAAAGTAGAGACTTAGGAATAAACTCTATGGACATTATCACATTCATCACATGCGTCCTAGAATTAAGAGTTGCCGCATTTGCATTGGAAAATGATTTGTTGTCGCATGAGTGTAGCATGATCGTATAGTTTGAACGCATTCTCGGGAAACGCTAGCTAAAGACCTTTTCAACTCGTTCCTCCACATATTCAGTGTATCTGCCGCATAATCAATCTTTTCTCAAGTCTACCGCATACCTTTTATACCGCAAACAACAAACCAACCAATCATTGATTTACTTGTTACCGCAAAGTCTTCTTAAAAATTATCACCACATATTGTTTTCCTTAGTCCCTGAGTTCGACCCTGGACTTACCAAGAAACTCAGTAGGATTTATATTTGGATTCTGCTGAGAAAACTTGTTGCACAACGCATTTTCATCACCGCAATTCACTTCATTAATTTCACCGCATAAAACAACGCATCATTAATCTATGGTTTGAAATATTTTTAATTGGTTGATTTGTATAGTTGGTCAGCTGATTTGTACTTTTGATTGAGCTGATTTTGTATCTTTTATTGGCTAATCTGAATTTTTGTTAGACAAAATTGCACAACTTTTTTTTGGGTTCATTTGAAGTTTTTTGTTGGACTGCTTTGTAACCGTTTGATCAAAAATTCCTTTTTTGGTTAGTCTAGATTTTTTTGTTTGTTATTAAAATCACAATTATGTCGACAAAATTTAAATTAGATCCAGCCTTTGGAAAAAGAAGCTTAAAGCTGTTTTAGTACAAGAGAAAGTAAGTAAAATTTTTTATAAACCCTAAGCATGGCCTGCAGATTTAACCAAAGAAAAACAAGTTGAGATGGAAGAAGCTGCTTACTGCATGATCATCCTTTATTTAACTGATAATGTGCTTCGACAGGTTAATGATATCGAAGATCCAAAACAATCATTGAATTTGTTGGAGTCGCTTTATTTAAGTAAATATTTGTCAAACAAAATTTATTTGAAAGAGCGATTCTTTGGATTTAGAACACAATCATCAAAATCCTTAGAAGAAAACTTAGATGATTTCAACAAGATATGTGCAGATCTATCAAATATAGAAGTAAAACTAGATAATGAAGATCAAGTTGTTATTCTCCTAAATTCATTACCTGAAAACTACGAAGAAATTAAGGCTGCAATAAAGTATGACAAAGATTCATTGACTTTAGAAACTTTCTTAAATGCTTTGAGATCTAAAGACTTTGAAATAAAAAACGAGAAAAAAGATGGTGAAGCTTTAGTGGTTAGAGGAAGATCTGAACCTAAAGGAAAATCACAAGTGAAAAACACTAAACAAAGATCTAAATCTAAGGGTAAATAGAAGAGAAAATGTTATTGCTGCCATAAGGAAGGGCATTTGATGAAAAATTGCTTCAAACCAAGGAATAAGAAAAAGAAAAATGAGAAAAATTAAGAACAAACTGTTGTAAATGTGCATGAGTGGTATGTTCAGCAGAAGTATTAAGTGTCTAACAATATAGTCAATGATGAGTGGATACTTGATTCTAGATATATAGGGACAACGACCCTCAAACTATCTCCACAATGGTATTAGTCATTCTCATTTATATATCTAGGCTCCAGTCATCCATCCGTCTAACTCATATCTAAGCTAACTTCTTTTCACCCGAGCATACCACCTATCCAATAGAGTTCAACTACAGATCACACCATGACTACTTCAAGGCTCCAATCTTTGTTCGGCACCGAGGATTCTAACGTGCATGGCTCTGATACCACTTAATAGGGACAACGACCCTCAAACTATCCATGATCCTCCTCTTATCTAACCAATGTGGGACTTTGGTCGCATTCCCAACATAGATGTTCCTACCATATGACACCTCATAGACATTACTTTCAAGATTTTGAGAAACTTGAAAGTGAAAAGGTTTTGTTGGACAATAATCAATATTGTCTTGTAAAGAGTATAGGATCTGTCAGGTTAAATCTCTTTGATGGAATGGTGAAGTTCCTGATTTAAAGAGAAAATTTGATAAAGAAGGTTTTAATGGCAATTTGGAGGGAGATGTGCTTAATATTTATAAAGGTTTTCTTTTAGAAATGAAAGGTACACTTAGAAACAGTTTGTATATTTTGAATGGAACCTCAAATGAAGCTCATTGTGCAAATGTTGTTTTAAGGTCTGTTGATAAAGAAACTGTCCTTTGACACAAGAGATTAATCCATGTCTCTCAAAGAGGCTTGAGTGAATTAACAAACAAGGTTTGTTTGGTAAATTCAAGTCTTCATAATTACCTTTCTATGAGCATTATACTCTTGAAAAATCTATGAGGGTGAAATTTCCAAAGAGCAGAGAGTTATCTAAAAGGATTAGATTATGTCCATCCGGACTTGTGGAGACCAACAAAGGTTACGTTACTACCATTGGAGGAGCAAAATACTTTATGAGTATTGTGGATGATTTCTCAAGAAAGTTGTAGGTGTTTGGATGATTTCTCAAGAAAATTGTGGGTGTTTACTTTGAAGAACTAGAGTGATGCGCTTGAAACCTTTAGATATTGGAAAATCTTGGTTGAAAATCAAACTAGGAGAAGAATTATGGTTTTGAGAACAGATAACGGTCTGGAGTATGTGAATGTCAGTTTTGTAAATTTGTGTAAAGAATCTAGCATTAAGCATCATCAAATAGTTATTCCTTAAACACCACAACCGAATGGTCTTACAAAACGTTTCAATTGGACTCTGCTTGAGAAGGTGAGATGTATACTTGCAAATGCAAAGCTTCTTAAGATGTATTAAGGTGAAGATATTTCGACAACAGCATATCTCATAAATAGGAGTCCTTCATTTTCCTTGAATATGAAAACTCTTCAATAAATTCTGTCAGGAAAGCCTCCAAATCTCAACCATCTAAAAGTGTTTGGTTGTGCAACATATGCACATATTAGACAAGACAAGCTAGAGCCACGTGCAAGGAAATGTATCTTCCTTGGTTATCCATATGATGTAAAGGGTTATGTTTTATGGCTTCTAGAACTAGTGAAGGACGATGTATTATTAGTAGAGATGTAAAATTTGATGAACTGGATATGCCTTAGGAGTTGTCAGGTAGTGTGAGTTTTAAGAAATCTATTGACAATATGTCTTCAAACTCTTTTGAGATTGAGATGGAAAACATGCACACACTGCTAGATCTTCAGGAGAGCAATATGTTTCTAACCATGAAGTTACTGCTAGATCTTTAGGAGTTGTAGGAGTAGTTAAATCTGTTGAATGGGTTTATGATCAGTTGACTGGTGAACTATCTATTGAACAACCTGAATTTGTGAATACTAAAAATGATCAATCTGAATCTAGTTTAACTGACTATTAGTTAGCTAGATATAGCTAGAGAAGAGTTATTAGGCCACCAGTAAGACATGATGAAGCAAGTTAGGCAATATAATAGGAAAAGGAAT
Source organism: Benincasa hispida (assembly GCF_009727055.1). NCBI lineage: Eukaryota > Viridiplantae > Streptophyta > Magnoliopsida > Cucurbitales > Cucurbitaceae > Benincasa > Benincasa hispida. Next base: position 52,375,028 of record NC_052353.1, on the reverse strand, counting down.
CAATTCATGCCTTAAATTGTGGTGAAATCTCGTTAAATCGTGGACCTTCCAATTTTGATGAAGCAATGCAGTTTGAAGATAGTGATAAATGGTTAGTTGCTATGAACGAAGAAATGGCCCCATTGATGAGAAATGAGACTTGGGTGCTGATAGAAAAATCATCAGATCATAAACTTGTTGATCGCAAATGGTTGTATAAAGTAAAATCTAGTATTATTGGTGAAAAAAAAACCTAAATTTAAAGCTAGGTTGGTTACAAGAGGTTTTACTCAAGAATATGAAGTTGATTATAATGAGGTTTATTCTCCTGTTGTAAGATATTCTTCAATTCATGTTTTGTTGTCTTTAGTTGCTCATTTTAATATTGAGTTGAAGCAAATGGATGTGACAATTGCATTTTTGCATAGAGAATTGGAAGAAGAAATCTATATGTCTCAACCAATTAGTTTCATTAAAAATGGGAAAGGAAAATTTGGTGTGTAGATAAAAGTCACTTCATGGACTTAAACAATCTCCAAGACTATGGTATAAAAGGTCTGACACTTTTATTATTAAATGAGATTTAGTAGAAGTGATTATGACAGTTGTGTTTATGTTAAACATGTTTCAAAAGATGTATCTGTGTTTTCGTTATTATATGTGAATGATATGCTTTTAGGTTCTCATGCATATTCTGAAATTTTTGAATTGAAGGCCGAGTTATGCAGATAATTTGATATGAAAGATTTAGGACGTTGGAAAAATTTTGGGTATGGAAATTGTTAGTGAAGGAAGCGAATTCCTTAGCTGAAGTGCGCAAATGTGTGTGATTTCGAAATTCGTTTTGAAAATCAAGAACAAACAGAGAAAATATACAATATATAGAGGATAAAGATAAATTTATAGATACGTATGCTGATACAGAGAGAAGAGGAGAGATTAGAAGATTAACCCTTGAAGACAATCTTCAATGCTTTCCTCTCGAATGAACTCCTGAGTCACACGAACTTGAAGCTCCTTCCAAGAACTCGATCAATATCGAGACACCACTACCTGACATTCCTTGCTATTCTTAAGACAAGGATCGAGATGGTGAGATCCTTCTAATTTTTGGAGTATCAAGGGAAGAAAAAAATTGAAAGAGTAGATTTTTCTTCAACAACTTTTTTCAGAGATTAATTCACATGTTGAGTGGAAAGTTCTATGAGATACATCATACGTAGAATAACTCCCTGGGAGTTATTCAAACTTTATATTATTTGAACTATATGGTTAAATAATATTAATTAATTAATAATTAAATGATAATTAAATATTATATATTTAATTTAATTTGAATGATCTTCAAATAACAACATCTCACATAATCTATGGTTTTAATATGAATTTCATTCATATTAATTTTAACCATAGTAATTATATGAATCTCATTCATATAATTAATATTTGAATCTCAATCAAATATATTACTTTCATATAATAAAGTATAATTTTGAATATCATTTGAAAATTATCTTTATATTATAATGTATCTATATACAACTATATTAATTTGAATCTTTTTCAAATATTTATCTCTTTTATATATATAGTATTAATTATAAATCATATTTATAATTAACTATTACAACGACTAACTTCAATAACTGCAACCTCGAACTACTCGAATTTGGCAAAACTTTTAGATATTTGCTCTCAACTCAAGTCAACTCAAGAACAAAAGAAAGAAAGAAAGAAAGGAGAGAACTTTTCACTTTGGAATGAGGAACTTTAAATGAAGAACTGAGTTATTATTTATAGGCTAGCAACTTAGTAACTATCCAAAGTACAAAACAAAATCAAATAAATACAAAATTGAAATATTGGTCAATTTTAACTCAATTGAGTTGTTACTTGACAAAAATCAAACATAATTCATTCAAATTGAAGAAACTACAAATTTAACTTTCATACATGTTAAAGTTGTACATACAACATCATTTTAATTTGAAGTTTCAATCCAATTTTAAAGTTTCTAAACAATGAATTTAATCTACACAATTAAATCCAATTTTATGTTTCAATATTCAATTTGTTCACTTTCCTTCACTATATATATCAAAGAGTAATAAATTACTCTGTTCTTTTATACATGGACGTAGCCTAACACACTGTCAGTGAATCACGTAAATTTTTTTATTGATTCTCTACTACATATATTTTTTGTTTTCTTTATTTGCCGATCCCATTAATCTTTAGTTGGGTAATTTTTAATTTTGTTCATTTTTTTTTGTGTAAAGGTACAACTCCTCCCAGAATGGAGTGGATGTACATAAAATGTATTTTTAAGTCAAACTTAGGGGAGCCAAATTGAAAAAAAAAATTATTTTATTGATTATAAATGTATTTACAAGAGGGAGCCCTAATAAGATTTGGAAAGTGGGAATTAATAATTACATCAATACACCTAAGTGAAAAATAAACCACACTAAAGCAAAAACTAAATAACTAAAGTCTCGTGGAAATCATTTTATTTTATTTTATTTTTTTTTGAAAATTAAGCTTATAGACACCACTTCCACCTCCAAATTTCTTCATTTGCTATCTACCTTTAAGTAATGGTTTAAAAAACCAAGCCAAAATTTAAAAACTAAAAAAAAATATTTTGAAAATTTGTTTTTGTTTTTAAAATTTGGCTAAGAATTCAACCAATGTATTTAAGAAATATGCAAATCATGCTAAGAAATGGAGGGAAAATAGACTTAATTTTCAAAAAAAAAAAAAAAAAAAACCGAAATGATTACAAAACGGGAATTAAAAAATAAACAATCAATTGCTAATTGTTTAGATTAGTAGAAAGGCTTTAGTTTGTCTTGTGTGAGGTATTATCTGGCTCATTGTCGACTTATCTCAAATTCAAGAAGGTTGGTTGGTGGAAGAGGATTAATTTTACAAATAATAAAGCTTTTTTTTTAAATGACAAAAATAGGATTATGTGAAAACTTTTTCTAAAAATAACGTGGTAATAGAAACAAATGTTTAGGATTAAGGTGAAAAGCATTTATAAAATTCGTAAAAAATCGTAGATCCCATCTATGATTTTTTCTAATTCAAATTTGGTCAAACTTTTCATCCATGTCGTCGTTCATGTCATCCGCCTCAATGTATTACTCATGGATGCGATGAAAAAAAAAACAAAAAACAAAATTTCCAATTTTTTTTCTAATCCTCTTCCCCTTTCTCTTTGACTTTTTTTTTCTACTCTAAACCTCATCTTCACCACTATCAAAATTTCCAATTTTTACTTGGTTTTGGAAGTAAATCCCCTCCATCGATCCAATAAAATCTTTTGATTTGTAGCGTGTCTCCAGGAAGAGTTATATATATATATTCAATTTGTAAATTTATTGTGGAGAAAAATAGGAGAGACATGGAAGAACTTGGGATTACGAACTAAAGAAAGCAGAAAATAAAAAGAAAATAAAAAAAAAACAAAAAAAGAAAGATAGTAACCAAGTGAAAGAAATGCAAATTTCAGGAAAGAAAATCATGAAAAAAAAAAAAAAAAATCAAACATTGAGGTTTGGAGAAAGAACAATCACACTGTTTAGGTTTCAAGAGAAATTTATTTCGTGGAACTTGAACTTTGTATTTGTATTAATTTCGAGAAATTTATTTCGTGGAACTTAGAACTTTGTATTTGTATTAATTTCGTGGTAAGTGAATACAATCTCTAATACAGCTAGTTGGGTGATCTAGTTGATCTCTTGGGTCTTGTATCTTCAAAGGACTTATTCTTATTGTAAAGAATTCCCTATAAACTCTCCGGAGTATACTGCCTCTCACAAATGAGGAGAACTCCTCTATTTATAGAGTTCTCGGTTGGAATTCATGGGCTTGGGCTAGGTCGGTCCATGAGCCTGATTAATTGGATTTGGGTCTTATTTGACATTATGGTCAAATTAAGCCTATTTATGGGCTAAATTGGACTTTTAGCCCAAATAATAATATCAAATTGAACCGAAGTACTTTTATTCAATCCAACGGTTACGAAGAAAACATGTGGCATCATCGGATTTCGCCAATTTATGTGTGCAACTTCAATTTGGGACAAATGTCAACTTCTAATTAGTCTCGACTTCAATTATTTGGAATTTCTTCATTAATTTAGTAAATGACGTGGCAATTTGTGATCGGTCCAAAATTTCTCATTCAACATACACATTACGATAATTTGTCTGATTTATTTTTATGTTTTTTTGGTATTTTTAAATATAAAAAATATTTTAAAATATTTATCCTTTATAACCAAAAAAAAAAAAAAAAAAAGAGAGAGAGAATGTGTTGGTTACCTAAAAGAGGATTTTATTGCAAATGGATTAATATTGCAAATGGTTTTAAGAGAGAAAATTGGGGAAGATAGAGATTTAGGAGATTGTGAAACGGAGAAGAAGAACAAGAAATTAGAAAAATGAGAAAAAAAAAAATGGATGAGAAGGACATGTGTTGATTACCTAAGAGAGAATTCCGTTTCGGTCCGTGACTTTTATCCTCAGGGACGTGGCAAGTAGGGCAATATGGCGTCATGTGGGTGAAAATCGTGGATCGAATCCATGTTTATTCCTAAATCGTAGACGGAGACCGCGATTTCACTTAACCATATAAGTAGGATATGCCAATGAAACAAAAATATTATGCTAAGAAATTTTATTTATAAGTAAAAGAAAAAAAATGCATGGAGAGAAACTAACATCTTTGTGTAACTTATTTATAAAAGCATCCAATTGGTTTGTATTTTTGGAAACAAGCTCTTTGTTTTGTGCCTTATTCTAGGTAATGTTCAATATACTTGAAAATACCGCCCTCTCCTTTAAGATAAAAGGATGACTCTAGTATCAAACAACAACTTTATAATATTTATTGGAACAACATTGTCAATCGTTTTTGGAACTTTGAGGTCATGCTTTCTAATTTCCTGCGTGAATGAAAATCATAATTTATATGGGATCAAAAGCTCTTTAAATTTTAGATAGATATTTTACCTATATTTAGAATCTTTTATAAGTACCTCGTAAATGACAACAACTCCTTTCCGAGTTCTATCCCTTCATTGACTATGAATAAATATTTACTAATGGATACATGTCGACTTTCATCTCAAAACCAATTAGTGAGAGGAGCAACTCGTATATTTTATAAAACTTACGATGTCTTTTCGTCTTTTCGATGTGGGATCTTGCCCCTCAAGATGGTGCCTCTTAAGTTCATTAAGAATATTCTTAAGTTGGATAGAATACTTCATATTAGATTAGCATAAGGCTCATCTCAACATTAATTAGCTATAAGAGAAATAGCGACCTATGTATCTTATAAAGATTGTGAGATATCTCTTTCTTTTGTAAATGCAATCCTCAACATTTACAAGTTTTAATATAACTTTAAGAGTTTTGAGTTTATGAAAATTTTAAACTAAGTATGATATTTGACACCTAATTGATGCCTCTATCTTGAATGTAATTGACAATCTTGGATGTATTGTGACCACTTCTTTGTTAGAATCAGTGTCCTAAATCTCGTGTATCTCGTAGTTTGTATTTTGTAAATACAAATTATTTATTTAATATAATAAGAAGTGTTTTATTCGACATTTAGATTGCATTAACTTAATATAATAAACTAAGATCCAAAGTTATTTAATGTAGCTTGAACTGTACGTGGTAGACATACAAGTAGATCACGTTCAAATCATAACCTAAAAGGTCCGTAGTATATGGATAAGGTTGAGTATTTTATCCTAGTGATACTGCGAATACGGCACATTTTATTAGTGTTATAAGAGTTGTAAATGTTACAAACGATTTGATCTAAATCGTTTATATAGAGATATGTGGGTGGGAGTGACCAAAGTCGTCGGCTCAATGAGCCTACTATTTTGAGGATTTATCTTAGTAGAGATCTGGGAACATAGATACATAAGATGAAGTTTGCTCCTTCCGTCTTCAGGGAAAGTAGATGAATTTCTCCCTTAAGTGCCGACTCTAGGTCTTGAACATGGGACCCCTCCCTCTCATTGGTCCGAGGGGGATTTTTTTTACAGGTTATTCATTAGAGGATCAGTGGAACTTAAAAGAAACAATAATTTTGACTCAGCTATAATTACAAACAATTTGTGAAAGGTCGACTTAGTGATGACTGGTTGTATCTATGGATACAGAAATATATATGCTATATTTGATATAACATATAGTTTAATATATATTATATGATGAGGTTATGATTATATGTATATATATTAAATAAACAAATATAATAATTTTAATAAAAGGAAAAGAGAAAAAAAGGGGAGGGGGGGAATTAACTCTCCCGTAGTTGCAGGGGAGTGGACTCCCCTCATGTTGTTTCTCTATTTAATACAGAAAAGAGACTTTTATTCTACACAGAAGTATCAGCCATAATCCCCCTCTCTTCTCTCTCTGAATTTCTCTGAAAATTTGACATCAATCCCAACTAATCTTTAAATCCCAACATCCTTCATCCTCCTGGAGACTTGGGTAGTCTAACAGTGGTGTCTTGCTATTCGTGTAGAGGAAATTTTTGAGGTTTTTGAAGAAGCGTTCTTCGCCAACAAGATGTTTATTTTTCAAATCTCTAACAACATGCTTAGCTAATTTTATTTTGTATTTCAACTGGTATTTTTTTCTCATCTCAATTCAAAAACAAAAAAGAGATAAAACGCTTTCGTATTGGAATTCAATCCCTTCACTCTTGATGTCCCAAAATACTTAGTAGGTTTGAAGCAAATGGAAAAAAAAGAGAAAAGATTGACCTTTTGACCAGGTCCAACACATAAAAAATATCTTTTTTTTTTTTTTTTTAACAATAAAATATCTTCCTCTTTGAGTATTGGTGTACATGGATTGAGTTGAGTTGAGTTGGGTTGAGGGTGTTTTTTGGACCAAACCAAAAATTCATATTAGTTGGGTTGACAAACTAAAAAACCTTAATAAAGTCTCTAGCCCAACTCAACCCAACCCTTAAAATTCAGGTTGTTGGGTTAGGTTATCAGATTATAAACAAAGGACCCAACCCAACCCAACAAATAAAAAATGTTTAATCTAACTCAACCTAAGAACAAAACCAATCCAATCCAACCCTTAATTTGGATTAGGTAGTCCAAGTTGTTCGAATTGTCAGACCTTTTAAACACACCTTTGAGTATTCTTTTCAACAATAATCTATTTGAAATAAAACTCCACAAATTAGAGCAGTTCAATCCTATAATTAAGGTTGAAAGTATAGACTGAGATCACTTATATTTTGTTGAAAGTACAGACTGAGATCACTTATATTTTGTTGAACAACATCATTCACATGAACAAAGTATTGTCTGATCATTAAATTTTTTTTGGGTTAATATATGCATTTTTACAAATTTTAAATAAAGAATAAAATGTGTTATAATCAAATATAGAAACATACTCAATAGCGATATTAGGCTGATGGTTATCTAAAGTATTTGACTATGAAATATAGATACTTCATGTGAGGCAAAAAATCAGTATCAGATACGTATTAGATATCGATACTCTTAGATACTTCTTATATACATATGTGACACGCGATTTGACGTATCTATACTTTCTAGATACGTATCTGACACACGATTTTACGTATCTATTTCTATGCGTACTTTTTTTTTTAAGAAAAAAGACAAGTAACTCATCTAATCTTTCCCAATCTAAAATTAGACGACCTATTTAAAAAGCTCACTACTCGAGTCCGAACTAAAAGAATAAAAAATAAATAACGGACTAAACCCTAAACTAGAATCATCTAATCTCTATCTTCACATTTAAGTTCCCACAAAGTCCACCAAAATATAAACCATTTGGGTATCTTCAACAATAAGTTCTTCGTTTATCTTCATACTTCTCTCTCTAATATTCTTCTTTTTTGCAATACGAGTCACTTTTCTATTGCATTTTTATTAACTATTGTACTTTAACATCTTAGATGTTGCTTTTTTTGCATTATATTTCAATGTTTGTATTCTATTTTGTGCTATTGTTATTAACTTGTATGCTAAGATTATCTATATCCTAGATTTTTTTAAAGGAAAAAAATGTATCTTCAATCTCGTTTTTTTATAAATATATATATTAAAAAATATATAAAAAATAACGCATACGTATCCGTTTCTTAGTTTTTTAGAAATTGACGAATGACCGTACCCGATCGTATCTGTATCGTTTAGCCGTATTTGTGTCTGTGCTTCATAGGTATTTGAATATGCCCGCAAACAATTTACACGAAATTATATATTCCAAACAAGGGAACATATGCAACAAAAAAATATTCAAATTTAGAACTTGAATATTATTTTATGTAAAATTAAAAAATTAAAAAAAAAATTGAAGTTAAAAATGCTAGATACTTTTTAGGGACAGTTGCAAGAATAGCAAGAAACCATTCTTTAAATTACAAATTTAGCAGTAGTTTTTCAAATTTTGTAAATATAGCAAAAAAAACATTGAAGCAAATTTTTGTTTTTTATTATTCTAAATCAATCCTTTATTAGTGTAGCAGCATGCATATCAGTAATATATTTAATATACTTTATATCTGATATATCAATCATTTGATATACTTTTTATTTGGTATATCAATTGACTAATCTACCAAACATAAAGTATAAAAGTTATACAATTGATATATCAAAATTTTCATTCATATATTGTATTTATCGGTGAACAAGTGCTTGTACATTTGCTATTATTTGTGGACTTTGACTAATATACCAAATATAAAATATATAAGTTACATAGGAAATGTTATAGTTTAAACAAAATTTAGATAAGTGTCAATATATTATTGATACATCTATACAATACTTAAAATATATTTAGATCATTAGTAATATACTATTGATCCATTTAAAATGTACATGAAATGAATTTTTAATGATTATTGATACATCTATGTCATAATTTAAATAAAATTTAAATGAGTATTAACAAATTACTGATACACAAAATACTTAGTATTGCATTTTGAGCTCATTATGATATACTATTGATACATTGATTGTCTACATGCAGTTCATTTTGAATTAGTACTAATATACAATTAGAATGTCAATTTCATACTTTCTAAATGATATATCAATAATATCATTGATATATATATACATATATATATATATATATTTCTCTTTAAATAAGGTATATCAATCAATTAATATATGAAAAATGAAATATTTATTATACAATTGATATACTAAAACATATATACCATAGAAATCATATAAAAAAAATTGAAAGTAAAACAAATTAACTCATATAATTTATATTTGGTATATCATTGGACAAAACTAATACATTAACATATACCATTAACATCAAATTAATTGAACTAATTGGATGAGAGTAACTTTATATCAAAATGAAAAAAAATAAAAATAATATTTACCATAATCGAACAAACAACATCGACCATGACACAATTAAAATTGTAATATATCAATTGTATAAATGATATTATTTAAATAATATATATCGATTGATTGATATACCAAATAAAAAATATATAAGTTAACTTATATACCAAAATATAAAATATATCGGATATACATATTGATTCACAGATGAGGGCCAAATCATAATAATAATAAAAAAAATTGGGAATTAAGTCTAAATTTTTTTGCTATATTTTCAATTTTAGAAACCATTGCTGTGTTTGTGAATTAACCTTATGTTTTTTTGTTATCTATTGTAATTTTCCTACTTTCTTTTAAGTTTAGAAACACAAAGATACACTAGTATGTTACCATGATACACGTGCATATTTTAAATTTATTAAACAACTCTTTTAAAAATATTATTTAATATTCATAAAATGTTAAATATACAATTTTAATTAGTTATTTATAAATTTTAGATATACTAATTTAAATTATTTATAAAATTAATTTATTATTTATGGGAAACATATGTAATTGATACATAAATGTGCATCGCGTATGGTAAAAACTACTTGTAAAATACTGAACGATAAATCACATGCATCAATTTCAATCTCAACAAGAAAAATCAAAACTATAAATGAAATTTTTAAATTTTACAACAATTTAATAAGGTCAATTTATATAATTTTTTAGAACTAAGAATAATATTGTAAAAAAAAAATCTCATATTCCAGTTTTTTTATTGTTAATTTTAAAATCATTATTAACGACATTCGACAATATTTAGTTTGCCAAGCTTACAATATTGCTAACAATTGTTAAAATATAAAACTAAAAAAAGTTAAACAAAGTAATAATAATGAAAAAAAAGCCTTTTGGCAAGCCGTATTGGGTAAAACATCAACTTTCAATGAGTGTTGGTGGCACATGAGATGCTCTTCGATAGAATTAAAGATGTCTATGGGGCGGAACGGAGTCAAAATGTCATTTTTCATTTTCGTCCCTGTTCCCTATTTCATTCCCTATTTCCATGAAATTCTCCACGGGATCGGGGCGGAGATTTCCCGCGGGGAATTCGTGGGGATTGGGTTCGGGGAATTTTTTTTTTTTTTTTTTTTTTTTTTTTTTTGGTAAAAAGCCAATAAATTTAAATCATTAATGTAGAAAAATTTTAATTAAATAATTAACTTTATCACTAAATTGTTTATTAGGGTTAGTTTAAATTACTTAAATTTTGGCCTAAAAAAGCTAATTATTTTTTTAGTAGGAAGAAATAAATATAAATCAAATTATTCACATACTTAATCTAATAATCAAATTTGAAATTTAAATGTCTTATTTATATAATAATAATAATAACATAACATTAAATAACTATACTAAATAAATATGTAAAAGCTAATTGGGGCGAGGTCGGGGCCGGGGCCGGGGACTGTCTCTGTTACCGTTTAGCTCACGGGGAAATTTTTTCCTCTACTCCCTCCCCCATTCCCCGCCTAATCGGGGAATCCCCGTCCCCATGGAAAAATTGGACATCTCTAGGTAGAATCATGTCATATGGTAGCAACATAAAAGCATATGATTTTGTAGATGTTTTCCTTCTCCATTTACATACATTCCAATTAGAAATTTATAAGTGTGTTTTATTTCAAAGATAAATTAAATTTGTATAACAATGCGATTATTTTTAGGGAAAATATTAATTTATACCCCTAAACTTTGTGTGTTGAATTAATTTAAACCATAAACTTATAATTGTATCGATTTAAACCCTGAACTTTGAGAGTTGTATCAATTTAAACCTCAAACTAATAATTGTATCAATTTAGACCCAAAACTTTTATAAGTGTATTAATTTAAACCCTGAAATTTCATAATTGGTTTCATAATTGTATCAATATAAACTTTTCATTATGTTTTATTTAGATACACTTATGAAAGTAAAATGAGATTTGAAATTACTTCGAATTTTAAAATCATTCCATTTTCTACCGTACCAAACAATGGAATTCATTTGTAATCCATTATGAATGGAAATCAGACTTCTACTTGGTTGGTAATTTAGATTTTGTTTTATGTTTTCAGATTCAACAAACTGTATTCGGTAGACAATTTGAGATTCAGTTTTCGAAAACTATTGAGTTATTTGATATAACTATTTAATATAGCATTTAATTATTAATATTTTACGTAATGTATTTATGTAATTATTTTTAGTAATTAAATAAAATAATTTAATTATGTTTAAGTCTACCCTCCAAACACAAACTTTTTAAACCGACACTTCCTAAACCTCCACCTAAAACACAATTTTCTTAAAACTTATGCTACCTTAACCCCAACAACATTCTCAAACAATCTTTCAAAAAATAAGAACTTGCAAAATGAAAATATGTTGGTTTCTCCAATTTTTTTTTTCTATGGTAGGGAATGACGGAGAGACACAATTACCTTTAATTGATTAATTGAGGAATGTCCTTTAGAAGAAATCGAAAATAACGATCAACGGTAATGATCTCAGCCTTTGAATTTTTCAACCAAAATAAGCATAACTTAAACTTGAAGTCCTATTATAAATTATTTTTTTTTAGGACCTCGTTTGATAGCGATTTTATTTTTGAAAATTAAGTCTATAAATACTGTTTTCACCTCCAAATTCTTTATTTCTTATCTACTTTTTTTACCAATAGTTTACAAAACCAAGCCAAATTTTGAGAACTAAAAAAAGTAGGTTTCAAAATGTTGTTTTTGTTTTTTGAATTTGGCTCAGAATTCAATCATTGTACTTTAAAAATCATGGTAAAAAACGTGGATAATATTGACTTAATTTTAAAAAACAAAAACAACAAACAAAATAGTTACCAAACGGAGCCTAAAAAGTTAGTTTTATTTTTGAAATTTGGGTAAGAATTCAATTATTTTACTTGGGGGAAGATGTGAATCATCAAAGAAGAAATAGACTTAATTTTTTAAAAAATAAAAAAACTATAATAATTACCAAATAAAAAAACAAAATAAATTAGAAAAACGTTTTTGAAAATTTGTCAAAAATAACACGTTTAAGTTTTTACCTTACAAAACTAGCATTTTTTTTAAAACTCGTAAAAATAGTTTTTCTCAATCCATCTTGGACGACATCGACTACGAGATTTTATTTAAAAAATCAACTTTTTCCAAGATTGTTTGAGGCTTTCTCGGTCATCTCGCCAAATTATACACCAAGATTATGTGCATCTTGGTGCGAATCTCGGACAAAATAACATCGATATTCTATATATTTGAGCTTTCTCGGTGAAATCCCAAGCATAACTAACACCGAAATTCATATATTTGAACTTTTTCGGTGAAATCTTGGACATGATTAACACCAAAATTCTATATATATCCCAAATCTTATTCAATATTTCAAAAATTTTGATCTTTTTCAAAATTTAAAAATGTTGAATTAATTTGGAAAATCTAATTTGAAAATTGGAAAACCCATTTGGAATTTTGGAAATTCATAAAATTGTGAAAACATAAATTATGCTAAATATGTGAAAAGTTACGTAATAATTTGATATAATATTTAGTAAACATAACCGAATTTGGAAAAAATTCGAAAATAGTATAAGATTTGGGAAGATTACAAAAAAATAGAAAATCTCTATTTGTAATAAGGTGAATGTATCGAGAAGGCCCAAAACAATCGATAAGTTAAAAAAAATTGATTTTTTAAAATTAATTCTTGGTGGTTGATCTTGTTCGAGATGGATCGAGAAAAACTACTTTTACGAGTTTTGAGAAAGCGTGCTAGATTATAAGGTGAAAACCTAAACATGCTATTTTTCACCAATTTTAAAAGCTTTTTCCGGAAAGACTCTGTTGGCATGAAATTACATGTATAATTTATTTATTTTTACATGCTATTTTTCACAATTTTCCAAAGTTCTTCAAACTATTTTTTTTTTTAATTTATTAATTTTTATATATGTTGGGACTTATTGTTTTGGGCTGTTTTTTAAAATAAAATAAAAATAAAATATAGCAAAATTTTAAAACTATCAATGATAGACGCTGATAGACATTGATGGACTTCTATAAGTATCTAGCAGTGATATTGATAGACATTGATAGAAGTCTATTAGCATCTATCATTGATTGTTATAAAATTTGACTATATCTTATAAATATTTTCAACCGTTTTACTATTTGAAATAATTTTGTTATTGTTTTTGTGTTTCCATATATATTCTTTCATTTCTCTGGAAGTCTCTTTCATATTTAAAAATAATGAGTTGTACATGTGGACTTACATGTATAAATTCTATTTTATTTTATCATGTGTTCTTGCACTAAACACAACATTTTTTTTTAGCAATCTCTTTAACTTCCTCTAACCAATTCTATTTTAAAGGAAATTTCATTACCATCCAATCCTACGGTGCCTGGCAATAATAATAAGCCTCTGGATTCTGGTAGCTCATCAACATACTATTCTTCCAACCATGTTGTACATATGATGATGTATATTTCATTTAACATTTTTTAAGCCAATAAAATGTATGATTTCTTTCTTCTTTTTTTTTTTTTTCTCTCTCTCAATTTTAGAATTAGAACTCTTCTTACTATTCGGTGTCTTAGACCTTAAATTGATGGTTCTGAAACTCAGTCTTAACATGAGAATCTGTTTCTCAAAATAAAAACGAAAGTCTTTAATATTATATTATAATGATAATAGTCTTGGATTTGGGTGATAAAAGGTTCTTGAGAGTAGTGCCTATGGGGGCGTTTTGAGGTCCGAAAAGAAGGGCAGCCATTCGAGATTTGTTAGGCACTTTGAGGTTTTGTAGGGTAGATCGGCCTTGTTGTTCCATATCTTCATACTGAGGAGAGACATAGCAGAGTCCTCTTAAGGGACTTGATTTTAAACAATTGCACTAGTTAAGTGAGAACTTGAGTGTTAGAGCAATCTATCTTGTTGTTTCGGAAGTTTTGTCTACAACGTGTGACTTTTTTGTGCGTCATTGTTAAAAAATGGTGTGTCAGTACTTGTGCCTAAAATAGAATTTGAAGGTATGAATTAATATTTTGAGAAAAAGTGTTTTGGTGCAATTAGATAATTGAAAATGCAATTGTAGGAAAAAGGATATGAGATCGAAGCTAAGTATCTAGAGTTGTTTGATAACCTAAGTTTCAAGGACAAAAGTTCTTAACATGGGAAGATTGTAATGTCTTGCATTTTTAGATGTAGTTAATTTTTGTCGACTAAAGTTTAAACTTAGATATCATCTCAGTTAAGTAATTTGGATTAACTTGGAATAAATGGAATTGTGGATTGGTAATTAAATATTGGACTTAATTGGGCTAGAGAATAGAACTTTTGGCGTTTGACCTTGTTGAAGAAAAAAAAAAGGTTTTCTTTTAAATGCAACATAATCCCCCTTTCCCCAACAAACTTTATGTTCCTTAAAAAAAGAACTCCTAGCAACTCACTCTCAATCACAAGCCTCCCTTTGTTTTTATTTCGTGCCCGAGAACTCCTCCAATCACCACATCACATCACGTTAGAGATATTCATTTAACCTATAAAAATTCATCTCAAATGGGGGAAGAATCTCCAAATAGACAGAGAATGGGAGAGAATGAGGATATTTTTCTCTACGATGGTTAAAGGAGGATGAATATAAGGATTATATTCCCTATCCCCGTCTCGCTGCGCCTTAATTACTTATTTATTTAATTATATACTCATGTAAATTAATTACGTATGAGTAAAGTGTGAGTTTTTTTTAAAAACATTTTAAAGTTGATATATATATATATATATATTTAAATTTTAGATATATGTTGAGTGTTGTACATATATGTTGATATGTTGTTGTGATATTTAAATTTTAACTTTTAGAAATTATAGAATAGAATGAAATTTTAATTACCTTTTCCTACATAATATTATTATTTTTAGTAAGAGATTTTATAATGTTTTATTTAAAATTAAAAAATGTATTGGAATGACTCATTTAATTTATAAAATTTTAAAATTTTTATTTGGTTGAAAATAAATTACAAGATTGTTAAAAAATTAAACTACCAAAAGTAAGAAAATGGGGAATTTTCTCGTGGGGACTGGATCCCCTCAAATTCCATGCGGGGAATCTTGTGCCCTGATCCTCGCACGAATGGAAATTTAAATAGGAGTGGAGATGGAGATGGGGAATTCGTCATCCCTACCCTTTGGACATCTCTATGTCACACTATACTGCTCTGTCATTTGCTCCCCTGTCATCGTCAATATGGAAGCGCCACTTGTGGTCGCTCCTAGTGGTGAGGTTCTTATCTCTTTCATCCGTTCATTCATTCTTATCTCTTTCATCCGTTCATTCATTCTATCTCTCTAAATTTCGACTGTTTCTCTCTATCCCTTCCATTTTCCTTCACTCTCTCGCTCACAGATGTGTCACCTTTGTGCTGCCACTAAATCATCGTCGTTGTTCCCCATCAGACTCTGTTGTACGAACATACACTGAAATGGGAACAAATAAACTTACATTGCTCACAACCCTTTCAAACCAATTCATACTAAAGTGATTTGCAAGTTATGTTATGTTTCCCTTAACCCAAAGACTTACAAAACACACCACATCAAAACTCACGTTCTTTAAAAAAAAAAATCCACAACCAGCCACGTACAAGGTATTGAAAAGTTTAACATTGCAATGTTATAAAGGACTTTGAATCATCGTAGATAATTAGTTTCACGTGTCAAGAAAGTACATGTATACACTTATGATTCATTTTTATTTTTGAGGTTGTGTGGCATCTCATTTAACTAAGAGAGAACGAATGAGTGTTATAATGATGAAGAGGGTGTATTATAATCACGAGAGAGGAGCGCACGTAGTGGCAAGTGAGGGTAGTGCAAGTTTTAAATTTGTATGAATCGAGAGCGTGGAAAGAAAAGAGAGAATCGGGAATGCGGTATGGGGAGTGAAAAGTAGGAGCAAGAGCGAGAGAAAGGAGTGTGAAATTAGTAGTTAAAGTTTAAGATATAACTATTTTTTAATTACTATTTTTTTTTATGTTTAGTTAAGGTACATGAAGTCTCTATTCATTCGATATGGTGGTTCATGGGATGACAAGGAACAATGTTATAGTGGAGGACGATTGAAGAGTATCATAGTGCCAATCACACTAAAGTATAATGGAATGAGAGATCGTGTATATGAACTCACAAAAGTTGTTTGTCAAAGTTCAATATTATAATGAGGGTGAAATATAAGTTGGATTATGAATCTCCTCTAGTATACATAATGGACGACAAAGATGTTCAATTTCTCCTTTGGGTGGCAAATCTCTCTAAACTTCAAATATTCATAAGTTCTGAACAAATACGGCAACATACAACCGTGGAAAATATTGGGAGAAAACAAGTATGTAAAGAGGAGGGTATTATTCTTATTAGTGATAGTAATGGAACGTATATTTTTTCATCAGTGGTCTCGATGAGAAACTAGGGAGTCATATACATTGTTAATGTGACCATGCAAGATGTCGGGAATGAGACCAATTTTGGGAGGTTGGAAATGAAAAGGTAGACAATGTGACCATGAGCGGGTTTAAAACTACTGATACTAATGTAATTGTGTCACATCAAATTTCGGTTGCATCAGGGAGCGATCCTTCTTTTGTAAATGTATTGCAGCAGACTTCGATTGCAATAAGCTCTCAGATAGTGATAAAGTTTAATAATTTTGTGTAACAATGGATTTCAGAGGTGTTAAGCATATCATTGTTATTACATAAGATTCGAGAGTTACTTGTGCACTATTTTAGTGCAATATATTGATGACATGTTGATAGCTTAGTATTAAATTTCTATCGACATGTTGATATTTTAATGTTTCCATGGATTTGATATCAACGTTAGGGGTGAATCGATATTTTTATTACATGATAGAAAAAGCCACGAAACATTAAAAAAACAATAAAATATCACTAATGTAAATATAATAAAAACAATAAGCATATTAACTTGTTTAAAAATTATAAAATGTTCATGTACTAATTTAAGCTTATTTTTAGATTTTTTTTTTCTTTTTATATTGTTTTCAGAACTATCTAAATCGATATTTCCATAGAGATTTATGTAAAATTAACACTTCAATATTTTCGTCGACATTGACATTTTAAACTAGTTGATAGCAGGTTCCTGAAGATAAAAGCTAAATTATCTAAAGAATTTGATATGAAAGATTTACAAATCTTAGGAATAAGGATCAAGATGGTAGATTTTTCAAATTTTCAATTTTCAATTTTTTTAGCAATTCAAATTTTCAAATTTGTAACTAATAGATATATTGGTGTTAAAATAAATGTCGAAAAAGACTTACTAAATACAAAGTCAAACTTATTTCTGAGATGACAGTTAATGTTTTTTAACATTTTAAATAGGGACCTAATGAATATAAAATCGAAACTTTAGAAATTTGTTAGACATAAAAACACAAAGTGTATAGACACAAATATAAAAGTTCATGGATTAAGCTTCTAACTTTATGTGAATTTATGTCGGGCGACATGAAATCCTGGATTCATCACAGTTGAAAAATCTGGGCTTCATTTGGTCTGAGTTTTAGCTTTCTACCACTTTTGTTGCTTGTTTGATTATTTCATGTTTAATTTCTTATCCTTGGTCCTATAACATTCTTCCTTGTTTTTCATTGTCTTGAACTTCTTTCATGTGCCAACTTTAGCATTACTTGGCAGTTGCAATTAAGATTTGATGATGTTGTTTAATTGTCAAATTAATGAACTCTTTTATCGATTTCTTAGGGGAACTAAAGACAGAAAAGCTTATGGAAAATTTAATTTTTTTTAAAAAAAAAAATCCAACTTTTTAAAGAAGTTTATCAAACCCTAATCCGTTTGTTTAAAAGAATTTTTTTAGTAGATTTCAACAAACGTTCCTTTTGTTTCAAATCCACTTATGAATCGTTGTTCTCTCTTTTCTTCGAACGATTTTTTAATTTTTTTTCGTCTTGTATAACTAGAAATCATACAACAACCTCCAATATAATCCAAGATAGAAGAGGCAGACAGTTCAAATATCGAATGTAATAACTTTTAAGAAACCTTAAATTTAAACAAAGAACCTTTATAAAAATTGAAGGTATGTTAGATTGAAACCCTAACTAGAAGTAAACTAATATAAAGAGAAGGGCAAGAGGTTTTTTTTTTAGAGAGGAAGCCATCTTTGTTTTTTAGAAAAATTTATGGAAAGAAATGAGAGACCGTTGAGTGATAAAGTGGGAGGATTTCAAACAACTAAGGGGATGTTTAGGATAAGGAGTTGGTTATTATAGTCATCGATTATTATAGTTGGGTTATAATAATTTATTTTCGAGGTGTAGATTATTTTAATTTGAGTTATAATAATATATGTTTGAGGTGTAAACTATTTTAGTTTGAAAAGGAAATAGTAAATATTGTAATAAAGAATAAAAAATGATAAATGTAAAATAGTAAAAAGATAGCAAATAATAAATACTAGAGCATTTAAGACGGTTATTATAGTCTTAGGATAGTTCTGGCTTAAACACACCGTAAATAGTAAAGATACCCATTACCCAAGCATTATTTTGCCTTTTTCAAGGGCATTTTGGTAACAACAGTTGTACGGCCCTCAAATTAAAAGCTTGAACGAGTTTAAAAGAGGTAAGGAAAAACCGTTTTTAAATAAGATTTTAGTTTTGAAAACCCAAAGCTTTTTTAAGTAAGAAATAATAATTTCCACTTATAAGTCTCAATTCTTCCCTCCATCATGTCGATTATTCCAGTTATGTTCAATTATCGATTATGAAAAACAACGTAGAAAAATATTAAGTATTTTATGATGATTTTGTTTCTAAAAACTATTTAAAATTTTAGTTAAATTATAAGTTTAAGTTTTGTGTTCATTTGATCAACAAATTTTAAAAATAAAATTCTAATAGATTCATGAATTCTTAAATGTATCTAGATAAACTTTTAAAATTTTAAAATATCTAATAGGTTTTTAAACATTCAATTTTGTACATTATTGAATTTTTAATTAGAGATATTGTCCAAAAGATCAATTTCAAAGGTCCAAAATGCCAAATGACCTAAATTTTGAAAAAAAAAAAATATCAAATGACCCTTTGATGATGTTATGATCACGTGAAATTACGACATTGCACTTGCTTTCTTGTTTTCTTCTCCATTTTTTTTTCCTTTTTTTCCTTTTTTCTTTTTCCTCTTCCTTTCTCTAGACTTCTTCTCCGACTTCTTCCACTGCATCTTCTTCTTCTTTTCCGATTTCTTCTCCGCTGCATCTTCTTCTTCTCTGGCATAGTGAGTTCACACAAGCAACCCAAGGAGAGTGATTGTTGATGTCGGATGCCTGGCAAGACTGTGTAAGGAAAGGAAGAGCAAAACTGGCGAAGAAAGAAAGATCGAGACCGGCGAGAAGGGAAAGAAAAGTGGGTCTTTTCCGCATGCAAGCAAGAGCAAGATTGCTTTTTCGCGTACGCGTCAGTATATTTAATTAATTTCACCCCAATTTGACGTCAACAAATGGTCATTCGACACTTTTTTTTTCAAAAACTGAGACATTTCGCATTTTTTACCTAATTTTTGGATCACTCATCCACCGAACCCTTTTCAATTGTGTCTAATAAGTCATTCACTAATTCGATATTTTTTTAAAATTTATAGAAGCACCTTTTAGTACAGTTAGGGGTAGGCAAATTCGAACAACAAAAATACTAAACACAAATATGAAATTTAGGATTTAGATATAAAATTCAATTTTATATATATTAAATCAATTAAGTTTTAAACTTTTTCAATATTTAAAGAATCTATTACACACAAAGTTGAAAGTTAAGAAACCTAGTAAATATTTTGAAGTTTAGAAACATATTAGCCGATATTTAAAATGAGAGAAAAGGTTAATTAGATAAAAACTTGAAAGTTTATGGCCTAAACTTTAAAATTTTAATTTAACTTCAAGATAAAAACTCGAAAGTTTATGGACAACTATTTTTCTTCAAATTCTAAAAGATATAAACTTATGTTTGAACATATATTGATATAGCAAAGTAAATTTAGCTTAATAGCAATTAACTTGCTCTTATTCCCTTGAAATTCGAATTTTAATACCTCGTTTGTGTAATTATTGTACTAAAAAACATATAAACACTTCTAAATTGGATAGAACACAAGACAAGATACAAAGTTGGGACCAACAACTTAAATCAAATTTATATTGACAACCTCAAAGTCAAGTTTCAATTTCTCCATCCACGTATGGTATAAATAAAAATAAATAAATAAACACAACCCACATAGCCCACAATTTTTTTTTTCTTTTTTTGATACTTTTCATTAGGCACGTATGTCTATCTAGCAGCCTTTCATTGTCATGTTAACGACTCATTATATAAGATTTTTAATGGTAAAACATTGATCAGCCTTACAAAATTGTCCTAGAAATATATTCTTTATGGTTTAGTAACCTCGGTTCATAAATTACAGATTAAAAAAAATCTAGTTTCTACAATCTATAATTTTTTTTAGTATAATAATTATGGAGATGGACATATGACTCCATAAAAGTTGTCGACTCGAGCATTGATCAGTAAATAGAATTTAACACCAACTACCATCTCAAGATGAATTGTTTAGTCTCCCATTCCGCCATCACAATTAATATATAAATATATAACCCATAAAAGTTTATATATGATGCCAATGTAAGTTTCATTTGCCAACACAACTTAATGTTGAAATACACACTTAACTTGAAAGTCAAACATCTCCAAATATATATATATGTAGGGAAAAACAGTTTGTAAGATCGGGTGTTTTTTCGAGAATTCAAACTACAAACATTTTAGTCACTAACACATCTGTATACCAATTGAGCTAACTACCTTTGGTGAGTTTTTCAATTTAAACCAAAAAAAGAAAAAGAGAAAAAAAAGAAAGATGAATCTAGAAGATTTTTCAGCCAAGCGCTTAAATTTTACCATATTAGAGTGAACCTGTTAGCCATTTACCTAATATTCAAATAATGATGATGATGAACATAACTTGGTGAAAAAGGCTGGAAAAGAACCAATCTTAAAGACACAGTATAGACAAAAAAATTGAAATGGTATAAACTGCTTCACTTTAAAGAAACCCCACAGAATCAACCAAACAAACATTATATAAGGAGAATCCCAACCCCTTTATACTCATTCACCAAGTTCTTTCCTTTCCTTCAAGAGTTTATTCAAAAATGGCTTTCTCTACCTTCTTCTCCAAAACAACTCTCATCCTCTTTGCAACTGTATTCATCACTTACGCAATTGCTCACGATTTCTCGATTGTAGGCTATTCCCCCGAGCACTTAGCCTCCATGGATAAAACCATCGAGCTGTTCGAGTCATGGATGAAAAAGCACAGTAAAAAGTATCAGAGTATTGAAGAGAAGCTCCATAGATTTGAGATATTCATTGATAATTTGAAGCACATTGATGAGACAAACAAGAAGGTTTCTAGCTATTGGCTGGGATTGAATGAATTTGCAGACCTGAGCCATGAAGAGTTTAAGAGTAAATATTTGGGATTGAAAATTGAGTTTCCAAGGAAAAGGTCGTCTCGTGGATTTAGTTATAGAGATGTGGAGGACTTGCCCGAGTCGGTTGATTGGAGAAGTAAAGGAGCTGTTACTCCTGTCAAGAACCAAGGCTCTTGCGGTCTCTTTCTTTTCCCATCTATTTATTTCTACCTAGTTATGGTAAGAGTTCAAAATTTTCCTAGATGATGTTTGAACAAAAATATGATTTGGAATGCAGGGAGTTGCTGGGCATTTTCGACTGTTGCAGCAGTGGAGGGGATAAACCAAATTGTCACTGGAAATCTAACCTCCTTGTCCGAACAAGAATTGATCGACTGTGACCGAAGCTTCAACAATGGGTGCTATGGCGGTTTGATGGATTATGCCTTCCAATACATAATGTCAAATTCTGGACTTAGAAAGGAGGAAGACTACCCATATCTAATGGAGGAAGGAAGATGTATTAGAGAAAAGGTAAATAGTTAATCTTCTAAAAACACAAACAAAGCTTGCACCAGTGTTTTCAAGGTGCCACGGTCCAAGGTCACCTCGCCTCTCAGCCTTGGGTGTGCGCCCTTGGGTCACCTTGAAAACACTGGCTTGCATTTCCTACTATTTACTAAAAACATGTTACTATAATCCCTAGGAACAATTTGAGGTAGTGACCATTAGTGGCTACGAAGACGTGCCAGCAAACGATGAACAGAGTCTCCTAAAAGCATTGAGTCACCAACCTGTCAGTGTAGCCATTGAGGCTTCTGGCAGAAATTTTCAATTCTACAAAGGGGTAAGATTGTAACGCGTCATACTTCTACTTCCCTTGATAAACAATTTAAAATGGATGGTTTCACTTTGACCTAACCGTGAAATCATTGGTTTGTCTTTCGACTTCATAGGGAATATTCACAGGTCGTTGTGGAACCGACATGGATCACGGCGTGACAGCCGTTGGATATGGTTCATCACAGGGAACAGACTACATTATAGTAAAGAACTCATGGGGACCAAAATGGGGAGAAAATGGATATATTAGGATGAAGAGAAATACAGGAAAACCTGAAGGACTATGTGGAATCAACCAAATGGCTTCTTATCCAACCAAAGAGAAATAATCCAATGAAGCTAAATCTCTAGTCTCTATATTATTTGGAGACTTCGATATTCTTTTTTTCCTTTTCCTCCATGTTCCTTTCAAATCGATATGAAACATAACTTCTCTACTGCATTTTATCAATAAAAGGACCAGATTTGTAATGGTTCGACATGAAATAAACTGCTACTCCTTTTAGGATATTGCATCTTATTACCAGAAAAGTTTCTTTCAAAAGAAACCCTTACAAATGGCCAAAAGAATGGCAAGACTAAATGGAGAAAGGGTGGCATAACGACAAAAAGAAAGGGAAAAAAATCCAGGTTTCACATAATAGATAATGAAGGAAAATTACTCACTGCAGTATGTCAACAATTCTCCAGGGTTTCTTTTTATATTTATTTTCCTAATTTCTAATATATAAAAATACATCTCTCAAGTCTCTTCACAATTACGAAATGGAAACGCCTACTCAAGTTCGTTCACGTAAATAAAGGAAGGCATTTTTCAAGCAACAGCCGGGGCTTAATAAATAATCCTACAATGATCCAATATTTAATGATATAAAAAAATGGGGTCAGATGTACCAAAGGATGACATCAACTAGAAACTTCATTGTACTTGAAGACACAATCGTAGAGCCTTCCACCAAGAAACTCTGCAACCTCCAGATGCTTTACCTGTAAATCAAGAAAAAGCACTAGTAAATTAACAAATCTGTTTATTGTTTAGGCTAATTTTGAGAAAACAACATTTATGATCACAAAAGAGAAATCATTACCATGCCAATCTTTAGCGAATCAGACTTAAATTGAGCATAAAGATTTGTCTCTATTCCACGACCCTGCAAATGTTAAGTAAAAAATCAAACAGCTCATCAGTTGACTTCCAATGAAATTGTTTTACCATAGAAAAATCAATTCTCAGTTAACTTGTAGAAATATCTATAATCAAGTAGAGAATGTTCACACGGTTCGTTTGAATGCCAAAATTAGGACTCCTTTAGAATTGTTGTTTGCTTTTAATCATTTTAGGATAACTGAAAAGCAAATGATATGTATGTGTATGTATGCATATATACATGCATACATACATACACACACATATATATGTATATATTTATAAATATAAAGTAGGTTAAATTATACAAAATAATCCTGAAGTTTGGAGTTTGTTTCAATTATGCTCCTACACTTCGAAAACTTCTATTTTACCTTTCGACTCCCAAAGCTGTGAAGTATATGAGAAAAATTTGCCTGCTGGTGGGCCTGCACCTTGCATCAGCAGCCCACCACGTGACAAAATTTTACTGTGCCATGTGTCATTTATTTTATTATTCTCAACTCGTAAATTGCATCAACCCAAAACGTACTTCACCGTTTCCCATCTTTCTTGTCAGTGTCTTTCTCCCTCATCCCATCGCCGACCAGTCCATTGTCATCCACAAAAATAAAAGTTTCTAGTGATTGCAAATGCAAGAACAACTCAAGTATCTATCAAAGCAAAAAATAAGAACGAACCCAGGAGCAGAGTTCCCAATTTGGAAGAACTGAAGAAAAAATATCCAAGAACTTCAAATTTTGTTCTGACAAAATGAAATTTTTGCACAACATTACCACTGGATGAGACATCGACACCAAAGTTGAAAGAAGAACAGCAGAAACATGATGAAACAGAGTTAATTCAAACCAATAACAACTCCATTGTCAACTATGTGATTCATCACCTAGCCATCAATCCCCAAAATGATGATGCTAGGCAGAAATTGAAAGATAAAAATTGATGCAACAATGGCTTTTATATAGAAGAAACAGAAGGTTTTGGGATGGAGGAGGATGAGTTTTTACTATGGTTTTAGACTTAATGTTCATCAAGTGGAGATTTGGATTTTTGTTGGAACCATTTTAACAGAATGGGGGTTGAGGAACAAAGATGAACCTATGATGGGCTGAGGAACGTCATTCAAACACCGGTAAATTGAGAAATGCACCGACGATGGGATGAAGGAGGAAGACCTTAGCGCTGCCAGATTGGATGGGAAATGCAAACTACAAAGTTTTTAAAAGAAAAATGAAAAATGAAAAAAAGCATGGACACTTCCAAAACAGAGCGTAAATTCAGTGTAGCTTTTTTTAAAAAAAAAAAAAACACATATCCCAATAAGATCTTGCCATGTGGTGGCTGCAGGTGCAGACCCACCAGCAGGCAAGCTTTACTCTTTCTAAATAACACCTTGAAATATTGTCAAATGAGTTTCGAACTACAATGGACTTTACTCTGACATTAATACGATAACAAGACAACTTTATAATTTAACACAATGAACTCATTTCAGAATTAATTTTAGTAGCATGATGAACTAATGAGAACTCACCATTCCTTCCAAGATAACTAGATCTGCATCGGTTGCCAGGTAACTAAGCTCCTGGGAGACTTGAGAAAGGTCAATGACCTTCAAGGAAACATAAACAAAAAATCCTTACACATAACTAACATGAACGATATCAAAAGCCTATAAATCCACGCAACAAGTTCAAACATATAAATTTGCATATGTCTTACGGGCAAATCATTGCCAGAATTGGCAACTAAAAGGTTGGAAGTATCGACCCCCACAAGCTGTCCACGGTCATCCTTCAGCTGATAAGTTGCCAAATGATAAATTAGAAGCAATAGAAACATTGAATTCATAAATACTAAGAACTATGAAATATCACTTTCAGCTACCTGTGATAAAATTTCAATTAGTTCATGATAAGTTACATCGTTAATTGAGGGCAAGTCATTAGCCGCTAAGACAACCTGCAGATTATTTTTAAAGAAAAATAGAAAAAAAGTAAATTATACTCAAAATGGCAACACAGAAAACGTAATAATTACAAGAGCATCCTATTTTCTGGAAAAGTACCCAATTGAATTTGAAAACTTTATGGTACCATTTAAGAAAAACATATCATAGAAACTTACAGAAGTTTCCAAAGACATATATATAAAATGATTCACACAGTAGGGATTTATCCTTGAGGAAATAAAAGTATAGATATTAACTTCCAAGTAAACTAAAATGCCAACAGACTGATTCACAGGCTTGATCGCTTGAGTCAAGATGAGATCATTCTTTAAAGGTAACCTACATTGAGCAGTATTCACTGAATAAAAATATCACATACTAAAAGAAGAAAGGACACCCATAGTTTACTAGTAAGAAACGATAAAACACACCAAGTTGGGGGAAGGTAAGAGTTTAGGATTTCTTTTTATAACCTGTCCAGTACAGCTACTTCCATGCTGAATCTAAAAGTTTCTTATTTCAAATATAATTCTCCTTTGTACAGAGTTCAGACAGCAAACAGAAAATCTTTAACTCCTTGACATAAGCATCAGATGAATAGTTTGACAGAGTAATCATGAAAGGTACAATTATGAATAACAAAATACAGTTTTCTCTTGTCTCTTATATAACATTTCAATCAATTTCAACTAACACAAAAGCATGTAGTTTAATTTTCCAATTGTAAAATTTAGAGTTTTCAAATGGAATGATTGTGTAATATGCAAAACCAGATCTACCGCTAAACCTGAGTTCCACGCCGAAGTAACTCTCTAGCAAATGGCAAAATGCCCAAAATAATATCTGCACCGGAGTTATCAACAAATATTACAGCCTGTCATAATGTAAAATAGCCCCTGTTATTCATTAGCTTCAACAAATAACTGAGTTAAAGTATGTTCAGATATCAACATCCATGCTAAAAAATAGAACACATTCAGAAAGTCACATTCTAAACTAAACTAACCTTCTTCCATGACTTTTTACTCCATCGGAGTTTGAATGTGTCCAAATCATCAATCACCCAAGGACGAGGAACTAGATTTTGACAACTCGCTAAGAAAGACATACCATCCTTCGAGAAAACTTCAGCTAGCTTCAAAACATGAACTAATTTCACTTCAAACTAACGCTCAACATGTCTTCAAGTAATTAGAATCAGTTATATGTATTAGAAAAAAATAAAATTGTGCGATCAAGAATCAATAATCACTTCACAACGAAAGGTTGTCCCACCTGAGCCGAACCAAGGTCAAAAATGTTCCCAGCAAATATTCCTCTAACCAGATTCTCCAAACGCTTCTCATCATCTTCAATGTCATCATTCAAACGAATTACATCAGCAAATAAGGTAATAGCCTTTGCATTCTCTTCATCCTATTAGTAGGAAGCAAGATACAAAGACATCAGAAGGGTGTAACCATGGTTGACACACAAGATGAGACTTTATCACCGTGGAGCGACTTTGATCTCTTTTTTAATATCCAAAATCCCCTTGTTATCAACATTGGTGGAGTAAATGGTTAATAGAAATTAGATGCTCATGACATCTTCAATATCAGGTTGCATGACCCCAGGGAGATTATAATGGTTGCAAGGATCTTTACATCCGTATCCAATCATAGGGCATTCATGCTAGTCTACTCAGAGTGCAAGCTGATTTATATCAGTTCCAAGAACCATTATTATCCCCCTTTAAGACATTATATTTCCCAATTCCCACCACTTCTAGGTGACATCTCTACGTTATTTTTTTTCTTTTTTCTTTTTTCCCTTTTTGAAGGAAACTATTTAATTGAAGAAAAATATATACTTGCCTTCACTCTCTTGAATATATCTCTGAACCCCAATTCCCTAAGGACTTGCTCCCGAAGTCTACATAGAAGCTACAATTTTTAATAATAAGTTAGTTCATGAAAATTAAATGGTGTAAGCCAAGCATATTCTTATTTACTTATTTAGAAATTCTAAAAATTGGATACTAAAGTTGGCTCACAATGCAATCAGGAGGTCCTCCATGACTTTCAGGATCTTTCTTCAAGTCATCAAGTATTTGAGAATACCTTCAATAAATTATACAAAGCACAAAATGAGACCCATATCATTCTTTTTCTACAATAAGTTCTATAACCGATACACCATTGATTGTATGAAATTACAAAAGGGCAAAGGTTCTCGTTACTGTTTCTCGTAAAAAATAATAATAATAATAATAATAACCGATACTACATAGGATTAGTGTATTCTGTAGATGCAGCAAAGGCTAATCTCAAGCTGACAAACTAATCTGATCCGGCAGAAGCGAGATAAATCCTTTAAATCAAGAACATTTTTCCTAAATACAGCAGCTATACTTGCTTTAATGTGTGGTTATGATCTTAAATAGGAAGAAGCAACGCAATTTTTTTATAGAGGGATACATAAGGAAAAATAAAAATACATAATGTAACAACATTAAGAAAAAGTTCACCTCTGGGCAAACTTTTCAGCTTTTTCTTCAGCATCTGGGACTGTGGGATCACCCGCCGCCCGTTCTCTAGAAATGTCAAAACCACTATCAATAAGATTGGAAAAGTACTACCAAGTTCTAAGAGAGATCATAGCCATCTAAATTTTTATAAGATTGACTGAAACTTACAAACGCAAAAGCTGTAATATTGTTAATGGAACGAGTTAACAAGAAAAATGAATGATGAATTCCGTC
The DNA here is from genome assembly GCF_009727055.1 of Benincasa hispida. Classification (NCBI taxonomy): domain Eukaryota; kingdom Viridiplantae; phylum Streptophyta; class Magnoliopsida; order Cucurbitales; family Cucurbitaceae; genus Benincasa; species Benincasa hispida. Next base: position 52,346,376 of record NC_052353.1, on the reverse strand, counting down.
CTAGAAAATCAATTGTTTTATCTTATTTTCCGAAAGAAAACCAATCTCGAGTATCGATCATACTGAAATCTCTCTATCAGCCAGACATTCAATAAAAACAAACAGCAACAAAGACTCAATAAATCAGATCGCGTCCACATCGCTAACTATAACAGAATGATCAATTGTTGGCTTCCCCTTCCTTCCCACCAGCAGAATACGCAATTATTGAAAAAAGAAACAAAAGGAAATTGAAGAAATAGAGAAATCGGATGTACTTGAAGGATGGGATAACATTGTAGAAGACGTTGATCCATGAGAGCTCAATGGGGGTAGGCTTGCGAGGATTATCGGAAGGGAATCGGTAGGGGATGGTGCAGGCTCTGTAATTGGACTCAATCGGCGTGAGCAGCAGTGGAAATGGCACCAGCTCCGACGCGCTCTCCATCTCCGGCGAGCTTCGATGTGATTCGACAGGGGTTTTGGTAGCTTCCGGCGGTTTTCCGATTGAAATGCACGCTTCTCATGCAGAGCAATTGAAGCAGAGGGAAGAGGAAAATGGGACTAAGCTGGGACAGGGAAAGAGTAAGAAACGACGTGTCTTTTTATTTATTCTCTTTTTTTTTTTTTTTTTTTTCTTTTTTGAAGAAATCTTTTATATTATTCTAATCTTATTCTAATCTTGTAAGCAAATCTGTCGTTCTAGGGAATGAGAATCGTCTTTTTATTTTTAATTTTAAAAAAATAATAATAATACTTTATCACCTGTTTCACATATTTGTAGCAATAATACCCATCTAACATTCACAAATTTTCAAAATTTCTCTTTTGAGTATAAATTCTTTAAAATTGTAGGAAAAAAAGAAGAAGAAGAAGAAGAAATATGAATGGTTGTGGAACTTATAAAGAAAATTTAGATTATAATATCATTTTAGGTCATGATTTTAAATTTTGATGTTGGATTGAAATTCCATAATGTTTAGGAAAGTTTAGAGATAATATTAGAATTTTGAAAGTATCGTAGTATTTTTTAAACAAATGGTAAAATTCTAGAGTATTTATTATAAATTAGCTTTGTCTAGTTCGTATTTAATAAAATATAGTGACCAATTTGAACCATTTATTTTAATACAAAATCATAGATCTTTTAGTTAGTAACACAAATTATGAGTTAGTTGAGTCATGTGCGAGAAGTTCGAACCTTAACCTTTTAATCTAGAGTAATGTTTTAGAAATTTTTTTATCATTTGAGTAATGTTTAATGTTGACGGGATGAAATTCATAAACTTGATATCAAACGAGGTCTTGGGCAAAACTTTGATTGAGAGACCTTAATATAAAAAATATTATATAAAATTTTTTCTTGCTTTTTGAGATTCAAAATTATGTATTAAATTTTGATAATCTAAGTTCATTGATATATTTTTTCAATGGATAATATGGTCAATTCATTTAATTTTTGTTGCAACAGAGTCGACCTTAAATAAAATTTAACTAATTTTAATTTTTAAAAAGCTTCTTAATGAAGCAACCATTACTACTATTGTTAGTAATATTTTATAAGCAAGATATGCATTTGGAAAAACATTTACCTTTTTTCTTATATAATTTAATATTTTAATAGGACAATCAATTTCATTTTGCAAGACTTCCCTTCATATTTTTACTTCAAAAAATAAATCTAAATCATTAATGTTAGAAAATTTATCATGTTTTAATTTATTTTCAAAATTAATACAATATCTTTTCAAATCATAATCCAATGACTTTTAAAATTTTATATCAAATAAAAAGTTAAAGATATTTTCGTATATTTGAAATTGTTCTATTCTATTTTTAAGTGAAGAAATTGTTTGATCTATAATATAGAATTGTTTGATCTATAATATAGTAAAAGTAATAAATTCTAAAAGAATCTTTAAGTGATCGTATTTCTTCAATATCAACATTCTCATTAAATTATTTTTTTTCTTTGAATCATTCTTTTTTCACGAAATATTGGTTGTATTTCCATATCATTTGCAATTTCTTTTGTTGAAATCATAATATCTGTGAATCTATTATCTCTATATTTTTCTAACAATGAAACTAAACCTTTCAAGTGATCTAAACCACATCAATATGCATAGCTTTATGTTGTAAGACTTTACTCACAGAGCAAATAAATATCATATCATATAGTCATGCCTAATAAAAATTTAATATATTTATGAGGGAAATCGGAAGGGTTTTGGGTTTAAAAATAAATAAATAAAATAAAATAAGAAATATAAAAGGTCTTTACAAGAGTTTTGAGGGGGTTATATTAATGGTTGGGATTTTTAAGAAAATTTGAAAAGAATTATGAATAAAAAGATAAAAGGTTAATAAATTTAAAATATGAGCTAATCAAAATTGGGAGAATTTATGAATTCATTCGTTATGAATTTTTTTAATAATTTGTATTTTCAGTATTATAAGCAAAATTGTATCAAAATTAATAAGCATATTATTTTATATTTTAAGTTTAATTTTATTAAAAATTAAATAAAATAGATATCGGTATTATTATTATTATTATTATATATAGATGTAAAATATGAGGCTCAAAATGGGGTCTTAGACTATTGTCTCACTGTCTACACTGACTGTGGTCATAACCATAATTTTCATTCAATACAATCTATTGGTGGTTCAACCAATAAATTGGAAGTTCTTAGTCCACATGTACAACAATTAGTTAGTCATACATTTTTTTTTTTTTGTTATTTATTAAGTTTATTTACCTTTGCAATGATTTTATAGTTAAGATTTAAATGGTTCAGGTGGTTGTCTCAATTTTACGAAAAATATCCGGATTGAAAACATTCTTAAGATGTCAGTGAATAAATTTAAACAAAAATATTTAGATTTATAAATAGATACTTTACACTTTTTAAACAAACTAAAATGTTTATTATTTATAGTATAACTACATTAATGGTATTTTCTTGCTTATTTTTGTATGTTTCCTAAATTTTTTTATAATATAATAAAAATGTCGATTCACCTTTTATGTTGATGTCGAATCTATAGATATGTGAAAATATTAATAAAATGTCGATATATCGACAAAAATTAACTACAATGTCTATATTTTATAGTAACATTAAAAAAAAAAAAAAAAAATTAGTGCACATTCATAGATGCTATATTTGTAGTGGTTACCAAATCCTTCTTGCCATTGAAAATTTGAAATAATGCAAGTTTGTAGAAGTTGTCTGACAACTGTTACTAATATAAGCTTTAAATGTGATGTTTTATACTTCAAAATTGTTGCTACATAAAGTATCAACAATTTTAACAGTTGTTATACAACAAATAGTAAAGTAAATGTTGCACAACTAGCAATAGTGATCTTGAAAATTCTCGGCATTATGAGAAAAAAAATGTTGAATTAGGAGTTAACTATTTACAACAATTGTTATATGTCATTCTAGTGGTTTCGAAAAATGTTGCTATATCCTTCATGTATAGCTTCAATTAGTGGCAGATTATTCAAAGTTGAAAGTTTTGTCTCAATCTGATCACCTATTTGACCGACTCATCGTCTTTGCTTGAAATAATGTTGCTGGTTTTTAGTATGAAAAATGAGTGTATGAGAGTTTGAACCTCCAACTTCAAAAAAGGTAGTATGTATCATTTAATGTCGATTTACACTTACTTTGACCTTTATGTAATGTTGTTGATCTTGCTTAATTAATGTTAATCTAGTATATAAGTTGACAACTTTGAACTTAATTGATGTTTGAGGTAACATATAACCATTATAATCGATAGAGAGAGGTTATTAAAATGCTTTTCTTAATTTAGTTGGGCATATATTAACTTCTTCCTTATTTGTTAATTGTAAACATTATTTAACATTGCATGCCAACATGAACACATTTCCAGTATGGGAGACACATACACTCGATTAATAGGTATTTGTATATGTTGTTAAGCTCAACAAATAAAAATATAGTGAAACGTGAAAGTTGACTTGGCGAATTCACAACTCCTCAAAATGTATTATAACTAAAATGAATGTAGAATGATATTAATGTATCCTCTGCAACATGACAATAGAGATAAAGACACCAATCATCATCTCAAAAGTTGATGATAACGATTGAATTTATCATGTGTCAACTTGATAATTGAACTGATTAAGACATATGCACTCAACCAAAAAGTTAAGGTTTAAATCTCTACCTTAAAAAAAAAGGCCTATCATGTCCACTTGTTTAAATTTAATGCATTTTTTTAAAAAACTCACATATCTCTAAATATCCATCTTTCCTAAGTTATCAAAGAGGAGGAAAAAGAGAGAAGAAAATAAACAAACCCCAAAAGATCCAACAAATGAATTGGATATAGTACATCTTTTGCAAATCATACTTTCAAATATTCATCCTTAAAAGAACACACAAGCAATGAGCCACAACATAGCAATTACAACAAAGATATTAGTAAAATTTAACCAGATAGAATAATTTCTAGATTCCACAAGCTATAAATGTTTAGGCCAATGTTTAAAAACATATAAATATGCTTTGCAACATAAGCAAACTACAAACATATGATTTGTAAATCTTAAGCACAAGGGGGTGGGACTTGGGTGCCAATGTACCTGGCTCTAACATATTTGCAAGTAGAAGATGGGTGGTTTTCCCCTGATGAAAGATTCAAGTGAACATTTTCAAGGTTCACATTCTGACATGGGATTCCCTTGCTGCATTCTAATGCCACAGCTACCTTAGAGGAAGAGGTTCCTCTTATGTTCTTGAAATAAATATCACTCAGCTTCACTAGAGATGGTGCCTGTCCAAATGAATCAGCTTGATCATCTCAGAAATGCATTTGTCATTCAATGATTTTTGGCCATAATTTTGAAATTTGTTTAAGAAATGATATTTCTTGAACTAAACTTGTAAAAAAACATGTTTAGATGTCATTTTTGTCCCAAAACTTTCACTTTTGTTCCATTTTGGTATCTAAGCTTCCAAAATATCCATTTTTAGTTTTTAAGTTTTGAGAATGCTATTTGGGTCTCTCTAAACTTGTATTAGTTAATCTTTTGAACGTTTATGAACTAGAAAAATGTAAGTACTAAAATAGAGATTTTGAAAGTTCAGAAACTTAAACTACATGAAAATTGAAAGCTCGTAGACTTAAATAGAACAAATTTGCAAGATCAGAGACCCAAGATAAAACGAACTTGAAAGTCCAAAGGCTTAAAGAATATTTAAACCTAAACAATATCATATTGATCTCGCATGAAGAAAACTTTACAATCACTTTTCGTACAAAGATTATGTTGAGAGAGCACTGACTTACCTTAAGAGAACAAGATCTGAACGGACAGTATGATTGATCAATGATAATTGGATTGGACACGTTGTTCATGGTAATGTTCTCAAATGTCATGTTTGTGGCTGAGCTGCTGCCAGGAGAGTTTGGCCATGTCTTGATTCTGATCCCATTGGTGGTACCTGTGAGGCTGCAATTTTTAACTACTAATCCGTTTACATCTCCTTCATTTCGATATCTTCCCAAGCTTCCGACGCTGCAATGAACAAAAGACATGTCATCCAGAATGCTATTTCTAGTAGCTGAATACAAGTTAAAAGATGACAGAAGCATAAAACCTTTTGGCAGCAATCTATGTACCTGATCCCATGGCCAGGTCCACAGTTGATGCTGGAGACTGTGACTTGAGAATTCCCTTGTCCGATGGAGATGCAGTCGTCACCAGTTTGAATACGTGATTGAGAAAGATGGACGTTATAACTTCGGTCAATGTGGATGCCATCAGTGTTGGGACTATTTGCCGGAGCTGAAATCATGAGTTTGCTACCTCTGAACCTCTTGCATTGTACTAAAGCCAGGTGAAAGAACTTGCTATCCAGTGAAGTTATGTGTTGAACAACCGTGTTATTCATAGCCACAAATTTCAAGTTCTGAAAAGGAATCAAGACATCGTAAGAATTTTACCGACTTTTCAAATGGCAGCAACAGAGCAGTTCTGCAATTCATAATGTTTCGAGACATGAGTTTGAAATCACTCATTTTAAGATTTCAATCGATGTTTCAGATGGCAGAAACAAAACAGTTTCTGAAGTACTAATGTTTCAAGACATGAGTTTGAAACGTTTCATTGTAAGAATCTTAATGATGTTTCAAATAGCAGCAATATAACGCTTCTTGCAAGTCCTAATGTTTAAACTTTCAAGACCTGAGTTCGGAATGGATTTGCATTATTAATCTTACTAATGCTTCAAATGGAAGTAGTAGAACATTCTTGCAATTCCTAATGTTTCAGGACGAGTTTGAAATGGTTCATTGAAACAATTTCACTAGTGCTTCAAATGGCAGCAATAGAACAGTTCTTGCAATTTCTAATGTTTCAAGACACAAACTGATTAAAAATCAAACAGACCAAAATGTGGTATGGAATTTACAGTTGGAAGTAGTTTGCAATTGTAGTCATCAAGGCAGTTGTTGAATGGCCATGCCTCAGCGCCTTGGCCATCAAAGGTTCCACCTCCAGTCAAGGTTAGCCCCTCCATCCATCTGAACTCAATCCAACCTGCACCAGAACCATATTTCGACAGGTCTGTTGATGCCTTCAAATAGCCCTGCAAAAGGAAATTTGAGCTCAAACCAAACAAATTCAAATTCAAATTCAAATTAAAAAATAAAATAAAATAAAATAATAATAATAATAATAAAGAAAACCCCAAAAGAAGAAGAAGACTAGACCCTTGCCTTCATTTTAACTGTTAGAGATGACACATTTTTGCAAGGGCCTGAAAATTTAACTGGACCAACCAAATAGGTTCCTTTTGGAATAAGGAAAGTTACCAGTCCAGCTGAACCACAGGCCATCCTCCATGCTGCTAGGAAGGCCTGAATCACAAGCAAATGAAAACTTTTGAAAAGTGACCTTAATCTTTTTACTCTTGTAAGGGTGTGTTCAAGAGCTTTTTTCGCAGGACCAAAACCACTTCCAACTCAAAATCATCATGTTTGAAAGCAATATATTGTCGATTTTTAAAAAGGTCAAATTGCTATATGAGAAAGCACATATATAGATAGTACTTTTAAACCTTGTGACTGTTAGAGAAGCACCTAAAATCCCTTTAAGAGTGTAGAATCATACATTAAGTAATTTGTCATCAAACACTTTTTACTACTCCCAAACATGTGTTGAAGTAGCCATTTGGAAGGAACCTGGATTTTCATTTCCAGCAAGCAAGAAATTGGGCTAAGTGACAGAAAACATCTGAATCACTGATTGAACAATTTTGAATGAGTAGACAACAAGAAAATATAACAGGACAGAATCATGGAAATCCTTGAGGAAAATGTATGCAATAAAATTCCAAACAAAGTTGTCCTTTCAAGTGAGCTAAATTGTTTTACGAGAAAGCACATATATATAGTACTTTTAAACCCCGTGATTGTTAGGGAAGCACCTAAAACCCCTTTAAGAGTGTAGAATCAAACATAAAGTAATTTGCCATTAAACACTTTTTACTCCTTCCACACATGTATCAAACTCGCCATTTGGAAGGAATCTGGATTTTCATTTCCACCAAGCAAGAAATTGGGCTAAGTAAAAGAAAACATCTGACTGAACAATTCTAAATATGAGTAGACAACTAGAAAACACAAAAGGATAGATTCATGGAAATCCTTAGGAAAAATGTATGTAATAAAATTCCAAACAAAGTTATCCTTTATTGTGAGCTAAAGAAATGGCACAAAAAATGAAAAGGGAAAAAAAGTACAGGAAATTGCAGCATAGAAGAGTCTCAGCAGTTGAAGGGAGAAACAGAGCTTAAGGAATTCAGTTCATCAACTAAAATCTCAAACAATTTTCACAAAAAAAAACAAAAAAAAAACACAACACAACACAACACAAACAGAAAACAGACATTGCTATCATCAGTCAAGCCATTTGCTCGAGCACCAAAGCTTCTAACACTGAAAACATGAGAACTCTTAGTTCTGTAACGCAATAAGCTTTCTGAAACGTCTGCTTCCAAATTTTCTCCACTAAGAACTGAGCTAAAACAGGAAGATGAGAGCAACAAAAACAATGTGGTGTGAAAGGGGAAATTCATGCTAATAGCTTAACAAGCTATGCTTCTGCTCGATGAAATTGAAATCGGAAGAGATTGGTTTAGCTTACCGATCCATGAATGGAAACGGTATTTGAGTTTAAATTTGCAATTGGAGATGCTGAGAAAATGGGGGCGATTTTGAATTCGCCCTTGTTAACCGTCGTTAACTCCTTTCCCCCCACTAAGTCTCTGGCTGTTAACCGTCGCACACATGGAAAAGAGAAATAAATCGGCCGCGCTGCCCGGCGACCGGAAGGTCGTCGGACCGCCAGATCGGTGGAGCGGAGGTTGAGAGAGTGTTAGTTGGAAGAGATCGTGTGGACTGAGCGTCATGAATATGATGCTTGTTGAATCATGCAAAATAGAAGATTCTCTGTTATATCATATATATTCATTCTTAATTTCTTGATCTTTATATGATAAATTTGGTTGCCAAATTAACTCAACTTTTGGGGCGCTGAGATGATATAGGATGTGGAAAGTTTGATATCTGAAGAGTTCTAATATTTGGAGAGTTCTGATATTTGTGTTTGGGTGTGCAGAGTTGTTATGTATGAGTTAAAATGTCTGGGTTCATATCTCTACGTTTTGATGTGCAAAGTTGTTATGTCTAGTTCATATGTCTGTGTTTGAGTGTGAAGAGTTGTTATGTCATTTAGTTTTTGTATTCTATAATAATTTGTTTGTATGAACATTATTTTAAAAAAAAATCTTATAATCCAATTATTGTATTCATCCTATTTGGAATAAGATATTAATTGCATTTTTTTTATTCTTTCCAATCTCAAGATATGGAATATAGTTCAATTTTATATTATTCATTTCAAACTTCTCATCAAAGAAAACCAAATGGTTTTACAAAATAGTATTAATTTAGACCGAATATGAAATTCATTAAATTCATTCCACGTATAAAAAAAAAAAAAGTTAGACTGAATATGAAATTCATTATATTCATTCCCCTTGAAAGATTTTACATAATTTGATGGCCTTATACATGACCATTTTATATGTCACAAAAAATTTCATTCCCACGGGCCATTTGTACATGTCACAGAAAATCAACAAATATATGATACCTATGGAATAAGAGACTAGGAAAAGTTACAAAAAATAATAACAAGCCAACTTGCAAACACCGAGAACATAATTAGTTAGTCTTGCCCAACAAACGCATGCAATACATTTTCCTTAATGATGGTGGAATGGCTAGAAAACCGCCTGTTCGCTGAATATCATTCACCAACAGACCTATGAGGGTCAACCGATCGTCCTCCTCTAAATTCTCAACTTCGTAGATCTGTTCGATGACCTCCTGATGCCTCTTGAGCTCCAATTCATATTTCTCTTTTTGCCATTATACAAGTTTCTCCATTTTACTTTCCTGCATGTCCATTGTTGTGTGTACAATGTCAAGCATTTCAGATTGGAAGGGAGTCCTCTTGTGTTTCGTTCCTCTCGTATCGTTACAGTATGCCTACTGATGGGTGTATCTGGGAAAACCTCATCCATCCCATCAACGGTTGGTATGTTCATGTCAGGTATACTTTCTTGTTGCTCATTAACCTGTGATCCCAACCGAATATCCTCTAAATATTCATCTATTGCAGATGATTGATCATATGGGGTTTCATTGTCTTCACCAGTGGCCCTATCTTTCCCAAATACGATTGAAAACTCATCATAGTGGGGGAATAGTTTGTGTCTTAGACCCTTCGCGTTGGGATGGGACTACAAACAGGAACGTATATTATGTTAGAACATAATATTATATTAGAAAGAGTTCACCATTGTAAGATAATAATACTATAATGTGTTCTCTTACTCGAACCTATACATCGAAAACCTCTTTCTCTATTTCCACACATTTGAACTCGTTGTTCCAATCAAATCCACTGCATGCATTACTCAGCATCTCAGCGATTGCACAATATTGTTCCTTTAAAAATCTAACCTTGTATTCTATTGTCAACAGCCTGATGGAGCAACTAGGAATTTTTTTCGATAAGTAGACGTTGTAGTTGTTGTAGATAGCCAGGCTTGAATGTTCCATTATCTACTTGCCAACCTGTTTCTACCAAATGCAGTAGTGACTCCATTAATCGTGCATCTTCAATCTTTTTCTAAATGTGTTTTGTCATTTTCTCACGTCCTGCCATTTAGCTACATACATATGTACAACTTAATAAAATAAATTGGGCACAGTTAGACAACACAAAGTTTGAGTACGAATAGTGTAGAACATGTTTCATCATTCACATGAACCAATTAACATAACATAAATTAAGATAATTCAATACAGTAGATTGTTTGAACTGAAAGATAACATAATCTAAAAGTAGGAGGAAGTTATTCATAGTAAAACTAATTGAACAAGAAACTTTGTGCTCATGATGCTTGTTCCCATTCATCGAACATTCGTGTTGCTAACTCATCCCTGAAATTGGTCAATTCATTGGATGTTTCAATAAATTGTATATTTTCATCGCCAAGCTCATTAGATGTAGATTTTTCATCATCCGTTGTTCCAGACATTGTAGTTTGGCCCATCTCTCTCGTTATCAGGTTGTGCAGCAAGCAACATGTTGTTATTGTTCTACATTGGATCTTAACTGGGTAGTAGGACTTCCCACTAGTATCGCCCAAGAACCTTTGAGTATGCCAAATGCTTTTTCTATGCAGTTTTAGCGGATGAATGTTTCATGTTGAAAAATTCCTATGGATTAGTCGGTGCATTTCCAACTCTACACCATTCTAAAAGATGGTACCGCTCTCCCCTATATAGTGCCAAGAATCCCTCATAATTGGGATATCTAGCATCACATAGGTAATAATAACCTAGGTATGGTATACACATAATTAGTTGGCAAAGTAGTTGCTCTTGAATCCAGACAGTGCAATCGCAGAAGTCTATACCCTTGGGAACCTTCAATCCGTGTGGTCGAGAAATTGCATCCCTAAGCACTCTAGAATCGGCTGCAGACCCTTCCCACCCTAGTAGCACAAATATGAACTCACCAGTTGGAGAACAGACGACAAGCACATTCGTGGCTATCTTACCTCTCCGGGTACGATATTGGGGACGCTCGCCTGTACTGACATTAACTTTGATGTATGTGCCATCCAATGCACCAAAATAGTTCTGTATGGGATCATACATTGACAAGGGGATAAATATTTCCTAGTTTCACAAAAATCTAGAACCTAATATTTAACTAGGAGTGGAATTCAAATTGTTGTAATACATCAAACCACTTCAACCTACTATCAGTGCAGTCGCTCGTGATAGGCTCTAGTTTTTTCAGCAGTAACTCATGGAGTTGTAATACTGTGGTTAGAACGGACCTAAAATGCCTTGAAATAGTTTCTCCAGACCGTGCAAACTGTCGTCCAACTACTCGTTCTTAACATCGTGCGCCAAAATGTGGAGGAAAATTGCCATCATCTCTTGGATGTCAACACATTGAGTAGGTGCCAGCCGACCGGTCGTCCAAATCATGTTACAGAGAATGGCAAAAGTTCGTCTATCCATCTGTGTGCTCTCACGACAGCAAACTTCATTCTCATAGATAAGCCGAAAGAAGTTTAGTTGTCTAATATGTGTCTAATGTGGGGAATTGGTTCTCTATTCTACGATGGTCATTTAGTAATAGGGTCAATGTTAAGAACAGTTGTCGTTGGGACGTGGTGATGATTAAAAGGATCGTAAAGAATTCTTCATTTTCCATTTTTTGGGATAGAAACCTAAATCCCTATGATACAAAAGGAAATATAGTTTTATGAGGGATTGGGTCTGAATTGAAATACATTACTACAACTTCATGAGTTATTTGAGGGTTTAACTAGTAGATTGGTAAATTAATCACCTCATCCTTAAATCCAGAAAAAAAGGTAAGAATTTACATTTTAATTATATTAAAAATCTATGATTTAAATGAAATTTAAAAAACAAAGAGTAGCAAGTAGCATGGCCTTTTTATGATTTATATTAAAAATCTATGTTTAAATTAAATTTATTTGTTTATTTATATTATTCTTTTCATAAGTTGGCCAAAAGTCTTTTTATTTATTTTTAGTATTCTTTTCCTAGGTTGGTCAAAGGTATGTGAAAGTTGTTGCATTAGTATTTGTTTCAATAATTACTAAAATAAATTGTTTCAAAGATCTTCATTAGTATTCGTTGTTGAATGAGAAATTTTGGGATCAATCACAACTTGCCACGCCATTTACTAAATTAATGATGAAATTCTAAATCATTAAATTTAAACCAATTAGGAGTTGACACATGTCCCAGTTGAAGACAAATTTCGATGACGTCACGTGGTGTCATCACGACCGTTGAATCGGAAAAGATTAATTTAGCCCAATCTGATATAATTATTTGGGTAAAAGTCCAGTTGAGCTCAAAATTGGACTTAATGAGGCCTAAATACCAAAGTAGGCCCAAATCCAAATAATTGGGCCCAAGGGCTAGGCCCAAATCCATGGGCCTACTAAACTCATAGGTTAACTAAACCTATGGGTCAACTAGGCTTAAACCCATGGGCTAGTCAGCCAAAGCCCAAGCCCATGAAGCCCATCAAAGAGTCTTATAAATAGAGGAACTCTTTTCATTTCAAGAGGCAACAATTCTACATCCAGAGAGATCAGAGAGAATTCATCAACAAACAGAAGACTCCCAAGATTCCTGAAGCTGAGAAGACCCTTGAAGACACAAAGACTCTTCCAGGACTTCTACTTCGAGAACGTTCGGTACCTTTCTTCTTCAAGTCAAGCACATCCACCCAATCGAGAGAGAATCATAGGATCAAGTACTAAAGATCGAACCACATCGCATCAAATCAATATCAACACCAACATCAACTCAAGTTCAATTCCATGAAATATGTTTCTCCAGAAACCTCGTATGAACAAATTGGCACGCCTAGTGGGACCTCTCTACCTTTCATCTCTCTCTCTTAGCATCTAAACAAGACAAATGGCACCAAAGAAGATGGCATCCAGAGCTTCCTTCACAAACAGCTCTTACACGAGACTTGTCACCCGCAGTCCTCAAGAGAAGTCACGTAGGAGCAAGAGCAAAACTCCTTCATCGCGCACAACATCTTGAGGCAAATGACGAAGTCCCCACAAGGCGGGGTTGTCATCAAGGAGAACCCCCTATTTGATAGCTCTACTTCCGCCTTCAGCAAACCGAAAAGGGGATTCACAGCCAGATGTGATTTTTATCATGATGGCAGACATAACGGCTGAAGCGAACATGGCAGAAATAGAAAGGAAGATTAACTTAGTCATCGAGGAGCGAGACTATGAGATCCCTGCCCTGAGAGAACAAATGCAGTCTCGAGAGGCTATTGAATCAAACCAAGCACCCTCGGTCAAAGCAACTGACAAGGGGAAGACCGTGCTGCAAGAAAACCAGCTACAACAGTAAGCTTCAATGGCCTCTTTGTCGGTCCAACAACTGCAAGACATGATCATGACCTCCATAAAGACTCAGTATGGAGGCCTGACTCAGACTTCCTTCATGTACTCCAAGCCGTATACTAAGAGAATTGATAACTTGAGAATGCCAGCTACTAAGCAATGGAAAGGGGAGCCGGTCATCGACTACATCAACCGATGGAGAGCTTTGAGTCTAAACTGCAAAGATCGACTCACTGAATTATCTGCTGTGTAAATGTACACGTAGGGTATGCACTGGGAACTCCTCTATATCCTGCAGGGAATAAATCCCCGTACTTTTGAAGAATTGGCGACTCGCGCCCACGACAAGAAGCTAAGTATCGCCAACAAAGGAACGAGGGATTTCCTGATCCACGAACCAAAGAAAGACAAGAAGAAAGTGAAGGGCACCGAGAAGATTGTGAAAGGCGCCACAAAGGAATCAATGGTCGTTAATATGGCCCCATTGAAGTTTTCCTCGAAAGGGAAAGAGAAGAAGATGAGAAAGAAAGATGAAAGAGACGAAAGACGTTGTTTAACTCTAAAGGAGCAATAGGAAAAAGTCTACCCGTTCCCCGACTCCGACATTGCAGATATGCTTGAGCAACTGCTGAAGAACCACCTTATTCAGCTACGAAAATGTAGACTGGAATAAGCCGGCAAAGTGGATGATCCCAATTACTACAAGTATCACAGGGTCGTTAGCCACCCACTTGAAAAATATTTTGTACTGATGAAGTTGATCCTCAAGTTGAACTGTAAGAAAAAAATAGAGCTAGATCTAGACGAGGTTCCAAAACAAATCATGTCGTGGTGACAGTAACTCCAAGCGTTTTGGCACCAATCATATGTTATGAAGAAAGTGAGAGTTTGGTCCAGTTTGGGACTTGTGAACCTGTGGTTGTGCGATTTCAGCGGGAGGTCCAAGCCACAGATCCTCAAGATAGAGGAGAGCGCGTTAATAATGACGATAACGGAGGTTAGATCCTTGTGGCACGCCATAAAAAGAAAAGATCGAACTCTACCCAAAAAGAGTCATGCTTTCATCGAAGTTATAGGAGAGGGAGCAAAACACAAAAAAAAGAAGGTTAGAAAGAAGGCATGGAGACCCAAGGTTGTTGACGAGGGAGACGAGGATGCTCCTCGCCCCAGGCGACAGGTGACATTGGTAGATTTCCTCCCGAAGAACTTCTGCGATTGGGGTTCAAAAGAGACGCCAGAGGCTGCTTTATGTCATGCTATCAGTGCCGCAGAAGAAGAAGATACCCTCCCAAGCCCATTAAGATTGACAGAAGAGCCAAAGGGTTTGTCGTCATTCAATAGAGACGACCTGATCTCACTCCCGCAAGAAGCCAAGACGACTCTCATTGAGACATTGTTGGAATCCAATGCATCTGGTGCACCGACCTCCGCAACACGTGCGTATGCCTCGTGTTGTATATCCATTGGCCTCTCAAACAAAGATCTACTACTGGGATCCAAATTGCATAATAGGCCTTTGTACGTCTCTAGATACATTCAAGAACAAGTGGGTCAAATCCTCATCGAGAATTCCGCGGTCAATATAATGCCTAAGACTACTATGAAACATATGGGCATACTCATGGAGGAGCAATAAAACAGCAAATTAGTGATTCAGGGTTTTAATCAAGGTAGCCAAAGGGCGATAAGCATGATACGCTTAAAGCTTCTCATTGGCGATTTGAAGGCTGATACACTGTTTCATGTGATAGACTCAAAGACCACCTACAGGCTGCTATTAGGGCACCCTTGAATTTACAGGAATGGTGTGATTACATCAACACTGCACCAGTGTTTCAAGTTCTACCAGGATGGGATTAAGAAGGTTGAAGCAGACTCTAATCCGTTTTCTGAGGCTGAATCTCACTTTGCAGATTCGAAGTTTTACCTAAAGAGTGAGAATCCTGGTGAAAAAACGCCAACAAAGACCTGATAACGGCCAGAAATGCACGTTATCACAGTGCTAAGTTCTTAAATAATGTTGGATTGCATTGATAAAACATGTTAAATTGCGTCCATCAAGCATCAATTTTATTGCTGTCGCATGCGTTCATTGCATAGGAACAGTTGATTTTAGTGTTTTTATGCAGAATATGCGTTGACGTAATGCAAGAATTGCGATCATAGGAAATCATTGGTCGAGCGCAGCATCACTGCAAGGCTTTGCGGTGATTGTGTTCACAAATATTCGCTTGAGAAGGATCGCCACAACTTAATCGGCTCAATATGGTAGGCGCATCTGGGTGAAAGGCTAATTAATCGCGATGGGACAGAAAGCTGATGACAGTTGAATCCGAATTAAGTTGACAGCCGATAACGATAACAAGTACATTTAGCTTTTCGGTGACAATTATTCGGTGCATCAGTTAGGAATTAAAGTCGTCCCATTTGTACAATTATGAGAGAGAAGCCGCCTTTCACCCTGGATGCTCTATAAAAACCAAGGGCATTCTTCAGAAAAGTGTTAACCAGTTCAGCAGTTAGAGATTTCATACTGTAGTTCACACATCTTTGTTCATAGTTTTTCTTTTCGTTTTAAGGCAGAGCAAGGGAAGAGTGGTGACGCCGGAGATCGCTCAAGGAAACTCGAAAGAAAACCTTGAGGCAAAGAAGCAAAGAGCGGGCCAACTCTCGCGAGAGCGAGATTATCTTTTGAGCACGAGTAGAAAAACAATGTAAAAGCCTGGGCAGCAAGAGATTTCTACCAAGCCCTTTATTCTATACTTGTATTGTTATTTTGTACTTCATCTTTATATTTGTACAATGGAAGTTCTATTTCTACATCTGTTCACTCTCTTAGCATGCATGAGTAACTAAACTAGTCGAATGGGTTGAGAAATTAAGCTAACATGACCTAAGAAGTTCATTGCTTGCGATTGTCTTGTTTTATGCTGTGCTAAATACCCTTTAGAGCTACTCGAGAGAGAGTCTAAAGAAAGAACCTAATGACTCAAGAGAGCTAGGTTAGAATCTAAGCTCGAGAGAGCAAGATTAGAACTACATGAACAAGAGATGGGGACTTAGAGATAAGCTCTGCTTGTCAACCTGCATCGCATGCATCCTAGAGATGGGAATGATATTATGTGATCGGCTTATTTGTGTGTGTCATTCTGTCATCGTATAAATAAGAATAGAGGCTTATGTATAGGTCCTATAGATTTTTCGCATATATCGCATGCGTTCTAGTTTTAGAAGTCGTGGCATTTGCACCGAGAGGTGGTTTACTGTTGTATGCATGTTGCATGATCGCATAGCATGAACACATCCTAGGAAGTGTTAACTGAAACTTTTCTCAACCCGTTCACCGCATACTCATTGCATTTCTTGTTTATCAACTCTTTTCAAACTCCGCCGCATTTATTTATTTTTCATTAACATAAACAACAAACTCAACAGTATATTTATTTATCCGGTTACCACAAAGGTTTTCATAAAAATTACCAATGCAACTTGTTTTCACAAGTCCCTGAGTTCGACCCTGAACTTACCAGGAAACTTAGTGGAATTTACACTTAGATTCTGCTAAGGAAACTTGAGTGCACAATGGAATTTCATCAATGCATATCACCCACATTTCCATTTCATAAAATCGAGCATCAAGTTTTTGGCACCGTTGCCGGGGACTTTGGCAAAATAGAGTGCTAACGGTAATTTTTTTGACTTCTTTGTAGACTCTCAATCTCTGGCGAATTATGACCCGGAGATTGAGTTAACGTTTAGACGGAGACTGAGAGACCACCAACAACAACCACAATCAGATAAAGAAGAGATGGCGGAGCAGCCTGAAAATGGAGCACCAAATGCTAATAATGTCATGGGGAATCCAATCCTGTTGGCAAACGATCTCAATAGACTCATTAGGAACTATGCATCACCAAACCTATATGATTTCTCTCCATGAATCATGAGGCTTGCACTCGATGGAAGCAGATTCAAGATGAAATCGGTGATGCTGCAGATGATCCAGACTGTAGGACAATTCGGAGGAAGGCGTGGCAAGGACCCGCACGCCCACCTCCGAAGCTTTATTGAAATCTGTACCTTTGTGTTCTCGAACATCTCTGCCGAAGAAGTTCGACTAACTTTGTTCCCATTTTTTGTCTGTGATCAGGCTAGGAAATGGGCATATTCTTTCGAATCGGGAAAGATCACTTCTTGGGAAAGTCGTGGAGAAGTTTATGAAGAAATACTTTCCACCTACTGAGAATGCCAGATGACGGAAACTAATTGCAAATTTTGAACAAGACATGGACGAATCACTCAACGATGCCTGGGTGAGGTTTAAAAGGTTGGTCAGGGATTGTCCACACAATGGTTTGCCAGACTGCCTTCAAATGGAAATTTTTTTTATCATGGTTTGAATCCCGCTTCGCATACTGCTGCCAATGCAGCAGCCGCTGGTGGTCTGCTCGATAAAACGTATGACAAGGCGAAGAATATCTTGGATCGCATCTCTAAGAACCATGAAGATTGGAGAGAGAATGACCAGAGATTGAAACTCAAAGACAATGACGCAAGTAATGGTGCTATTGCTTCACTACAAAATTAGATGACCGCAATAATGAAATTAATTCTGGGAATTGTGATCAGCAGCCCAACACCGCAAAATGGGCAAATCAACGCAATCAATCAAAACACCGCAAGGTATGCGACATGTGGTGATGAGCATGCGATGGAAGATTGCCCGCAAAATCCACAATTTGTTTACTTTGTAAAAAATAATCCCTTTTCGAACACCTACAACCCCGGGTGGAGAAACCACCCCAATTTTGCTTGAAGAATCAACAACAGAATTTCCAACCAGTGGCGTAGAAAGAGAGGCCACAAGGATTCTTCCCACGTAACAACGGTCAGACGAGCACTCAAGCAAGTAGCTCACAACCACTGCAATCATCTTCTTTGGAAAGCCTATTGAATCAATACATAGAGAAAAACGAAACTGTGTTTCAAAGTCAAGCTACGTCCATCCGTAATCTAGAATTATAGATGGGCTAGATTGCGAGTGAGCTGAAGAGTAGATTGTAAGGGGCTCTGCCGAGTTCAACAGAACTCCCACGCAACCCGGGGGGGATCAGGTAAAGAGCAATGTCAGGTTGTGACATTGCGAAGTGGGAAGACTGTGGAAAGAGAAAAGAAGTAGCATAGTCGGACAGCTCCCATTGCGGCAGAATCTGAAGTTGTAGTGATGCAAGAAGAAGAAAGAGAAAAAGAAGCACTAGAACCAGAGGTTGCGTCGACCTCAAAGCCAACTAAGACGGGAACCGTGAAGGAAGAAAAAGAACGAAGAGGTATAGTACCAACGCTTTCTATCTATATTAAAGCAATTACAAGTTAATATTCCTTTCAGTGAAGCGATTGAGGAAATGCCTGCCTACGCAAGGTTTCTGAAGGATATGGTAACTAAGAAGAGGGGAGCTGGTAAGTTTTCCACGGTGGCATTAACACAAAGTTCCAAATCAATAATTCCACCGAAGATGAGCAATCCTAGGAGCTTTACCATTCCTTGCTCCAGAGGAGGACTGTACATCGAGCAAGCCTTGTGTGACCAGGGAGCCAGCATAAATTTGAGGCCTCTGTCAATTTTTAGGCAATTGAATGTGGGGCAACTTGTGCCCACAACGGTGACTCTTCTTATTGGCTGATAGATCTCTGGTGCATACAGAAGGAAAAGTGAAGGACGTGCTGATAACCATTGATAAATTTATCCTACCAGCCGACTTCATCATATTAGATTACGAGGCCGACAAAGATGTGTCCAACATTCTGGGGCGACCGTTTTTGTCAACAGGTCATGCTCAGATTGATGTGCATAAAGGGGAAATCACCTTGAGTATCAACGGACAGAAGCTCAGGTTTAACATAATTCGTGCCATGAAATTTCCGGATGAGGAAGATCTGCATGACTTAAATGATGACCAGAATTCGATTGAGGAAGAAAAGCTTGATAAGAGAATGAAGAAGAGGATGCCAGCGCATCCGTTGCTGCCTGTAATGTGATCATGACAAAAACAAACAAGGAAGAAGAAATGATCGCAAATCAAGAAGAAGAGCCAACAGAAAAAGAAGAAAGAAAAACAATGCAACCATCCCTAATAGAACCACCAACACTGGAATTAAAAACCCTATCAACCCATTTAAAGTACGCATTTTTGGGGCAGAATGAGAAGCTGCCAGTTATCATTTCCTTTGAGCTGAACGAAGACCAGGAGAATGCGTTGATGAGCATTCTAAGGAAATATGTGTGAGCAATTGGCTAGACATTCGCTGACATTAGAGGAATTAGCCCAGCGTACTGCATGCACCACATTCGTCTTTAAGAAGACCACAAGCAACAATTAAACATCAACGCAGACTCAACCCTGCGATGAAAGAGGTCGTCAAGAAGGAGATCATTAAATGGCTAGATGCGGGCATTATCTATCCTATAGCAGATAGCATGTGGGTCAGCCTTGTGCAGTGTGTGCCGAAAAAGGGTTGCATGAGGTAGTCCCGAATGAAAACAATGAATTAATATCGCAGAGGACCGTCACTGGGTGGCGCATTTGCATGGATTACCGCAAGTTGAATGTGGCCACAAAGAAAGATCATTTCCGTCTGCCATTCATCTATCAAATGCTAGACCGTCTAGTTGGAAATGGTTTTTACTGCTTTCTAAATGGTTATGCCAGGTACAACCTGTTGGATTTTATGTCCTAAAACTCGTAGTTTGTAAATTAATAAACATATTCTGTTTTGTTTTTCGATAAAGTTGTTATTGAAATTGTAATCTTGAATCCAATAAACTAAGGTCCTGAGGCTATTTAATGTAGTTTGAACTTTATGTAGTGTTATAAATGTGGATCAAGTTCCAATATATAGCCAAAATGGTCTATAGTATATGAATGAGGTTGGGTACCTTATTCTGGGGACCCTATGGATGCGGCCCATTTTGTAGTTAGTACAAACGATGTGATCCTGAATCGTTCATATAGAGATATGTGAGTGGGGGCATCCTATGCAATGAGTTTGCATAAGACTGAACCATGAAATAGTCACTTTTTACGTTCTAAATGTCGTTTTATGTATAAAGCTGACTATTTTGTTAATTGATGACCTAGGTAACTTAATCTTAATCTTGAGCTAACTATGAACTCCTGTTCACTCGGAATTATCCTTAGATCTGCATAGGTGAGGGCAACTCATCATTGCTGGCTCAATAAGACTCCCATTTCAGGGGTAAGATTAGGTGGATAGCTGAGAATATAGGGTACAAGACGAAATTCACTCCTACCCATTATAGGGATTGTAGATAGGTTGTTCCCTTTAGTACTGAATCCAGGTTTTGAACAAGGGGCCCCACCCTCTCCTTGGCCTAAGAGGGATTCGGTTTATAGGTTGGACCTTAAACCAATTATTCATTAGAGGATCAGTATAACTTAAGGAACAAGATGTAGTCTTGGGGGTAAAACGGTTTTTATGACCCAGCCGAGATTACGAACAACCTGTGAAGGATTAGCTTACTAATCATGGTTATATCAAATGGACACAAATATATCTATAGTGAAGGGAGTGCAACTAAGGGACTATAGTGGAATGACCCGTTAGTTAATGAATGTTGATTAGCTCCGTCTAAAGAGTTTAGCTAGCTAATCTCGAATCGTTGAAGCCCATGATCTATAAGTCCATTAGGTTCCCCTACTAGCTCATATGGAATAAACTTAGAACAGTATGATAGAATAATTTGAATTATTCGAATTAGGTGAAGAGAGAGAAACCGACAAGTATATGTGTTATAGTGATCGGGTTTTCAGTTTAGAGATGCAACTTTAATATTTAAATGTGATTTAAATATCAAGAATATGAATATGTTCATATTCGGAAGCTCGGAAATAATGGAAATTGTCAAAGATGTAAAAAGTAAAAAAGTTGATTTTTTTACTTTGAAAAGTCAAACTTTGACTGATCTTATATTCAAATGTGATTTGAATTTTGAGAAAATGAATGTGGATTCATGCTCGAGAGGTCAAAATTAGTCAACACGGAAAAAATCATAAAAAGTCAAAATGTTGACTTTTCGGTCAAAGTTTGAGTTTGACAAAATGATTATTTTGCCCTTTGACTAAAGTTAGTGGGAAAATTCAAACTTTTATTGGATAATTCCACTAACAAAATAGTAGGCTAGGTGTTGGCTTATAATGGAGACATTAAGCCCACTAAGATAGTGGATTATAGGTGTTGGGTTTTTATAAATTTATTTCATGCAATTGTTGCATGGTTTTTTTCTATAACTTGGGCTTTCAAATTTGATGAAAAAGGTTTTTGACATTTTGCCAAGTTTTTTTTTCAAAATTGGTCTGGAAAAAAAAAAAAAAAACCCAAACCCTACCCAAATTTCATTTTCATTTTCCATCTCTTTTCTCTCTCTCGGTTTTTTTCATCCACTGGGTCCCACAATCCGATTCTGAGTCCAGAGGATAGTAGGTCAACTCTAGTGGTGGTCCAGAAGAATTTGGGTTCAGTGAAGAAAAACGGTTTTCGAGAGATTCAAAGGTAAGTTAATTTACTGTTTTCCATCATTTTGCGTGCTAGTTTCCTTTTAATTAAAAGCAATTAGAGTGTAATTAGATCCTAATTTCACTGCGTATGTCTCGTATTCCATCATGTGGTATCAGAACATACTTTAATTACACTTAATTTCTTTTGATGGGTGTTTTTTTCCTTTCTATTCAAGTGTTGAATGAAATATGGACTAAAGTGGATTTATTATGATTTTGACATTGTTTTTGTTTAAATTTCTAGTGGAAATTTGTAATTGCTCACATGTTTATGAGCATTAATGTGTGTAAAAGGGTCTGCAAATTTGTTGGAGTCATTAGAATTGAAATTAGGTTGTAATTTATTGATTCGGGAGAGAGGACAGTAGCAAAATTGGAGAAAAAATGATCACAGACCCGAATTCTATTCCCAGCCCCAAGAAGAGAGCTCTCAGACCCAACTCGAGTAGTTGTCCGACCCAGTTCGAAGCTATCTTGCATGCGTGCCTAGCTTCGCATGCCTGCCTCATCCGATCCAACCCGCGCATCCACTCCACTTCGTGCAGCCTCGCATGCCCGTCCGCCCGCTTGCCCGCGACCCGCGCACCCATGCGCCAACCCGCTCTGTGACCCGCGTACCCATGCCTTTGTTGACCATGCCAGCGTGCGTTGACCAGCCGGTCCAGATGGTCTAGACTGGTCCATTTGACCTGGTTGAGCCGGTTTGACCGGTTCAACTTGGTTTTTGGTGTTTTTGGTCCGGTTCGAGTGGTTTCTGAGCGGTTCCAGATGGTTCAAAGTGTTTGAAGCCGGTTCCGAGAAGCTGGTTGCTGATTTGTGTAATAAATTAGTTATTTGTTTATTTTTAATGCGAAAATTGGTCCATTTTAGTGTTTTTTTACCTATTATGCATGTGATGTATAATGTTGTTTAATTATGTGTGCATATAGTATGCCATAGAGTTTTAAAACCACACCATAGGAAAAGCATGTGACATGCATTTGTTATATCTTATAAGTGTTATAAAATATATACTATGCATGCTTAATTTTAATATAAGTGTTATATTAAAGCATGTTTGATTGAAGGAAGTATGTTATAGATGAATCCTCTAGGGTTATAATTGTTGTAATTTATTTTATAATTGTTATAAAATAACCTAGACTTCTAAAATCTATAACAAAGATGAGATGCATGCTCACTTAGGATTAAACATCGAGCAATCCTAATTTTCATAGAAAATAGGTCGATATGTTGTAAAACCGAAGTTACAAAAAAACTCACCTGACAAGATCTTGGCAAAAATTCAGATAAGATGACTAAGGTTGAAGGTTTTTAAGTTGATGGTTCACGGAACACCTACTACCTAGAGATCGAGCCGACGTCTGAGTTAAGTTAAACCGGTTTTATGAGCATGCGTGAGCGATGTGAGGTAATAAAATTTGTTTATCACCTAAACATCGTAGGTTAAAAATCTAGTATAAAAGTTATACTCGGATGAATCACCTAGACTAAGGATATGTTTAGTTAGCCGAAATGTATCGCTAAGTATTTTATACCCTAACCGTCTAGAACACTTCAGCTGGAGAGAAGTAATGTACTTTTAGCTCTAGCGTCCCTAAGAGTTCACACTGTGAGATTCATGCTTTGCTTTGGCCGCCCTGGGAGCAGACTCCATTTGGAGAGTGTTTGCATGAGTCAATACCAAGGTGAATAGGGGAAGTTGTTCATAGTAAGTGGGAGAAGGAAGTGTGTCAACACATCCTACGGTCTCTTCCATTAGGTCGCACCGTGAGATTCCTATAATGCGCTTGCATGTCTGCCCTGGAGTGACCTTACCAATCAGAGGTTGTATTATAGGATTCGGAACTCCGCGAACTCTAGAAATTGATAGGGTCTCTCAGGTCCGTTTTCATTCTTGTCTTTCCAACTTCGGGAGCATAATGATTCCGATCTTTGAGGTCTGAAAATGGAGGGTCACACTTACGAGAATTACTAAGTGTTAGTAAATTCTTGACCAAAGTAGCTATAACTAAGTTACTATAGGAATAAGAGTTATTCTGGTGATAGTATCTGGTCAAGATAGTCTTGGTTCAATGGAGGAATAATCGATCACCCCTCGATGAAGGTTATTCTAAACCATTGAAATATTGTTGCAAAATATAATAATGAATGGTACATTATTAGATTTTTTTTCTAAACTTCATTGGATTTAAAAGATTAATGTTTTTTACTAAAAAGGATATGTTTTTCTTTTCAGCATGACTAGCTCTTTAGATCATCTCTTAGCTTCCGAGAAACTAAACGATGATAATTACTCAACATGGAAAACCAATCTGAATTCAACACTAGTAATAGATGTCTTGAGATTTGTCTTAACTGAGGAATGTCCTCAGGCCCCTGCCTCGAAAGAAGCACAAGGTAAATTTGATTTACTAGTTGCTGAAACATGTTTAGTGGAGTATGATACCTCAACCTAGATATTGGATTCAAGAGCCACTAATCATATGTGCTTCTCTTTTCAAGAAACTAGCTCTTGGAAAAAGCTTAGAGAAGGCGAGATCACCCTCAAGGTTGGAACAGGAGAGATTGTCTCAGCCGAAGCAGTGGGAGACTTGAATTTTTTTTTCAACGATAGATATATCATACTTAAAGATGTTTTGTGTGCTCCTAAAATGAGACAGAATTTAATATCTATCACATGTATATTGGAACAAATATATAAAATATCTTTGAAGTTAATGAAACGTTCATTTTCAAAAAAGGTATTCAAATTTGTTATGCTATACTTGAAAACAACTTATATAAGTTAAGACCAACTAAAGCAAAATTTGTCTTAAATACTGAGATGTTTAGAACAGTCAAAACTCAAAATAGAAGACAAAAAGTTTCTTCTAATGCCTATCTATGGCACTTAAGACTTGATCACATAAATCTCAATAGGATTGAGAGATTGGTTAAGAATGGACTCCTAAATCAGTTAGAAGTCAATTCTTTACATCCATGTGAGTCTTGTCTTGAGGGGAAAATGACTAAGAGATCTTTTACTGGAAAAGGTCTGAGAGCCACAATACCGTTAGAGCTTGTACATTCGGACCTTTGTGGACTGATGAATGTTGAAGCTCGAGGTGGGTATGAATATTTCATTAGTTTTATTGATGATTATTCAAGGTATGGTCATATTTATCTAATGCATCACAAGTCTAATTCTTTTGAAAAGTTCAAAGAAAATAAGGCTGAGGTTGAGAACAAGTTAGGTAAAACAATTAAGACGCTATGATCAGATCGAGATGGGGAGTACATGGACTTAAGATTCCAGGACTATATGATAGAACACGGAATCAAGTCACAACTCTCTGCACCTAATATGCCTCAGTAGAACGGTGTATCTGAAAGAAGAAACAAAACCTTTTTGGACATGGTTCGCTCAATGATGAGCTTTGCTAAGTTACCTGATTATTTTTGGGGACATGCATTAGAGACTGTTGTCTATATTTTGAATAACGTTCCCTCTAAAAGTGTTTCAGAAACACCTTATGGAAAAGGCATAAAGGCAGTTTACATCACTTTAGGATTTGGGGATGCGCGACACACATGTTGGTGAAAAATCCTTAAAAATTGGAGCGTTGTTCAAAACTATGCCTATTTGTAGGTTATCCAAAAAAACAAAAGGTGGTCTATTTTACGATCCTCAAGAGAATAAGGTATTTGTATCAAAAAATGCCATATTCTTAGAGGAAGACCACATAAGAAGTCATCAACCTCACAGTAGACTAGTATTGAATGAAATTTCTAAAGACGCTATAAATAGAGCTAGTTCATCTGATAAAACTAGTATATTTGGTCAGTCACATCCTTCTCAAGAGTTAAGAATGACTCGACGTAGTGGGAGGGTTGTTCATCAGCCTAACCATTACTTGGGTTTAACAGAAACACAAGTCGTCATACTTGATGACGGCATAAAGGATCCATCGACCTATAAACAGGCGATGAAAGATGTGGACCGTGATCAGTGGGTCAAAGCCATGGACCTCGAAATAGAGTCTATGTACTTCAATTCTGTTTGGAAACTTGTAGATTAACCAAATGATGTAAAACCAATTGGTTGTAAGTGGATCTACAAGAGAAAACGAGACCAAGCAGGGTTATACCCAGAGAGAGGGAGTGGACTATGAAGAAACTTTCTCTCCCATTGCCTTGCTTAAGTCGATTAGAATACTCTTATCCATTGCCACTTTTTATGACTATGAAATTTGGCAGATGGATGTCAAGACAGCTTTTCTAAACAGCGATCTTGAAGAGAGTATCTATATGGCTCAACCAGAGGGGTTTATTGCACAAGGTCACAAAAATCCATTTATGGGTTGAAACAAACTTCTAGATCTTAGAATATAAGATTTTATACTGCGATCAAATCTTATGGCTTTGAATAGAATGTTGACGAGCCTTGTGTTTACAAAAAGATCATCAATTCTACTATAGCGTTCTTAGTTTTATATGTTGACGATATTCTACTCATTGGGAATGAAGTAGGTTACCTAACTGACATCAAGAAATGGCTAGCAACACAGTTCTAATTGAAATATTTAGGAAATGTGCAATATGTTCTCAAGATTCAGATTATTCAGAACCACAGAAACATAACACTAGCCATGTCTCAAGCAACTTATATAGACAAAATTTTGTCTAGGTATAAGATGCAGAATTCCAAAAGAGGTCTGTTACCTTACAGATATGGAATTCATTTGTCAAAGGATCAATGTCCTAAGACACCTCAAGAGGTTGAAGATATGAGACACATTCCCTATGTTTCCACAGTAGGGAGCCTGATGTATGCAATGTTATGTACTAGACCTTACCTATGCTATGCAGTAGGGATAGTCAGTAGGTACAGTCCAATCCTGGATATGATCATTGGACTGCCGTTAAAAATATCGTCAAGTATCTTAGGAGAACGAGAAACTACATGCTCGTGTATGATACTAAGGATTTGATCCTTACTAGATACACTGACTCTGATTTTCAAACCGATAAAGATGCAAGAAAATCTACATCAGGATCAGTGTTCATTCTGAATAGAGGAGCAGTAGTGTGGAGAAGTGTGAAGTAAAACTGTATTGTGGACTCCAAAATGGAAGCTGAATACATAGCTGCATGTGAAGCAGCAAAGGAAGCAGTATGGTTGAGGAAATTCTTGACAGATTTGGAAGTTGTTCCAAATATGCATCTGCTTATCACCCTATACTGTGATAATAGTGGTGCAGTTGCAAATTCAAGAGAACCAAGAAGCCACAAGTGCGGCAAGCATATTGAGCACAAATACCATCTGATCCGGAGATTGTAAATCGAAGAAACGTTATAGTAACCCAGATATCTTCTGAGCAAAAAATTGTTGATCCTTTTACAAAGGCCCTCACGGCTAAAGTATTTGAAGGTCACCTACAGAGTCTAGGTCTACGAAGTTTGTAAACTAGGACAAGTGGGAGAACTTTTGGGTATATGCCCTAGTTTATTGTATTAATATGTTTATTGTACTCATATGTTTCTCACTTAAATTCAACATTGTGATACTCCACTAGGAGTTTTAGTCTAAGTGGGAGTTTGTTGGATTTTATGTCCTAAAACTCGTAGTTTGTAAATTAATAAACATATTTTGTTTTGTTTTTCAATAAAGTTGTTATTGAAATTGTAATCTTGAATCCAATAAACTAAGGTCCTGAGGCTATTTAATGTAGTTTGAACTTTATGTAGTGACATAAATGTGGATCAAGTTCAAATATATAGCCAAAATGGTCTATAGTATATGAATGAGGTTCGGCGCTTAATTTGGGGACATTATGGATGCGGCCCACTTTGTAGTTAGTACAAACGATGTGATCCTGAATCGTTCATATAGAGATATGTGAGTGGGAGCATCCTATGCAATGAGTTTACATAAGACTAAACCATGAAATAGTCATTTTTTTCGTTCTAAATGCCATTTTATGTATAAAACTGACTATTTTGTTAATTGATGACCTAGGTAACTTAATCTTAATCCTGAGCTAACTTTGAACTTCTGTTCACTCGAAATTATCCTTAGATCTGCATAGGTGAGGGCAGCTCATCATCGCTGGCCCAATAAGCCTCCCATTTCAGGGGTAAGATCAAATGGATAGTTGGGAACATAGGGTGCAAGACGAAATTCACTCCTACCCGTTATAGTGATAGTAGATAGGTTATTCCCTTTAGTACTGAATCCAGGTCTTGAACAAGGGGCCCACCCTCTCCTTGGCCCGAGAGGGGTTCGATTTATAGGTTGGACCTTAAACCAATTGTTCATTAGAGGATCAGTGAAACTTAAGAAACAAGATGTAGTCTTGGGGGTAAAACGGTTTTTATGACCCAGCCGAGATTATGAATAACCTGTGAAGGATTTGCTTACTAATCATGGTTATATCAAATGGACACAAATATATCTATAGTGAGAGGAGTGCAACTACGGGACTATAGTGGAATGACTCGTTATTTAACGAATGTTGATTAGCTCTGTCTAAAGAATTTAGCTAGCTAATCTTGGATCGTTGGAGCCCATGATCTATAGGTCCATTAAGTTCTCCTACTAGCTCATATGGAATAAACTTATAACAGTATGATAGAATAATTCAAATTGTTCGAATTGGGTGAAGAGAGAGAAACCGACAAATATATGTGATATAATGGTCGGGTTTTCAGTTTAGAGATACAACTTTAATATTTAAATGTGATTTAAATATCAAGAATATGAATACATTCATATTCGGAAGCTGAAAATAATGGAAATGATCAAAGATATAAAAAGTCAAAGAGTTGATTTTTTTATTTTGAAAAGTCAAACTTTGACCGATCTTATATTCAAATGTGGTTATTTGAATTTCGAGAAAATGAATGCGGATTCATGATCGGGAGGTCAAAAATTAGTAAACACGGAAAAAATCATAAAAAGTCAAAATGTCGACTTTTTGGTCAAAGTTTGACTTTGACCAAATGACTATTTTGCCCTTTGACTAAAGTTAGTGGGAAAATCCAAACTTTTGTTGGATAATTCCACTAACAAAATAGTGGGCTAAGTTTTAGCTTATAATGGAGACATTAAGCCCACTAAGATGGTAGATTAGAGGTGTTAGGTTTTTATGAATTTATTTCATGCAATTGTTGCATGGTTTTTTCTATAAATTGGGCTTTCAATTTGGATGAAATTTTTTTTGACATTTTGCCAATTTTGTTTTCAAAATTGGGCTGGAAAAAAAAAAAAAAAAACCCAAACCCTACCCAAATTCCATTTTCATTTTCCATCTCTTTTCTCTCTCTCGATTTTCTTCATCCACCAGGTCCCACAATCCAGTTCTGAGTCTAGAAGATAGTATGTTAACTCTAGTGGTGGTCCGGAAGAATTCGGGTCGAGATTTAGTGAGGAAAAGGGGTTTTCGGGAACTTCAAAAGTAAGTTAATTGACTGTTTTTCCTTTATTTTGCATGCTAGTTTCCTTTTAATTAAAAGAAATTATAGTGTAATTAGATCCTAATTCCGCTGTGTATGTCTCATGTTCCATCACAATCAGATTATGATAGCTCCAGAAGACTAAGACTAGACCACATTCACCTACCCATATGGGACATTTGCTTTTCATCACATGCCGTTTGGCCTCTGCAATGCGCCAAGCACATTCCAAAGATGCATGATGGCTATCTTTTCAGACTATCTCGAGGACTCTGTTTAAATCTTTATGGACGACTTCTCTGTTTATGGGAACACTTATGAAGTCTGTCTAGCCAACTTGGAGAAGGTACTGAAAAGATGCAAATAGACGAATCTGATGCTTAACTGGAAAAAATGCCATTTCATGGTGAAGGAAGGCATAGTGTTGGGACACAAGGTTTCCCGGGATGGGTTGGAGGTGGACAAATTAAAAATCAAAGCAATTGAAAAACTTCCACCTCCAACAAGCGTGAAGGCTGTACGAAGCTTCTTGGGCACGCTGGATTCTACAGACGCTTTGTTAAAGATTTTTCGAAAATAGCATGACCATTGAGTGCGTTGTTAGAGGCTGACAGAAAATTTGATTTTGATACAACTGCCTCAACGCATTTCAAGTTTTGAAGAATGCGTTGATTACCGCGCTCGTATTGATTGTGCCAGACTGGACACTTCCTTTTGAAATTATGTGTGATGTAAGTAGGTATGCGATGGGAGAAGCTTTAGCACAAAAGAGAAAAACAATTTTGCACCCCATCATATATGCGAGTAAAACATTAAATCCTGGTCAGACAAATTATACCACCACAGAGAAAGAGCTTCTGTCGGTAATTTTTGCGTTGGAGAAATTTCGGGCATATCTGTTAGGAATAAAGGTACTCATCCATACTGATCATTCGACAATAAAATACTTAATGACAAAGAAGGATGCAAAGCCGAGGCTGATCAGGTGAGTTCTCCTCCTTCAAGAATTTGATATAGAAATAATTGATCAGAAGGGGACAGAGAATCAAGTTGCGGATCACTTATCTAGACTGGAAAATCCTAAGGTTGACCGCAATGAGTCTGAGGTGAGTGCAGTGTTCCCGGATGAGCAGCTGTTCCATATTGAAGAATTTTCCTGGTATGCAGACATAGTCAATTATTTGGTTTGCGAGCAATTTTCTGAAGATTACACCTACCACCAACAAAAGAAGCTCAAGCATGAATGTAGACATTATTATTGGGATGAGCCAAATCTATATAAAAGAGGGACAAACTAGATTTTTCAATTATGCGTACCAAATGCTGCTCAACAATGCATATTGTCGCAATGTCACGACTCACCATATGGTGGGCACTTTGGAGAGCAATCACCGCAACCAAAGTTTTACAGAGTGGATTCTTTTGGTTCACATTATTTAAGGATGCAACTGACTACGCCATGAAGTGCGATCGGTGTCTATGCACAAGTAACATTTCATGGAAACATGCAATACCAATGAACACCATCTTGGAGCTTGAATTATTCGATGTATGGGGGATTGATTTCATGGGACCATTCCCTCCCTCGAATGGTAACATTATATTTTATTACCCGTCGATTATGTATCCAAGTGGGTAGAGGCAATAGTATCTGCAGCAAGTTATGCGGCGGTAGTCTCCCAATTCCTGAAGAAAAATATTTTTGCTCATTTTGGCACCCCCCGTGCCATCATAAGTGATGAAGGGTCCCACTTTATCAACCATAATATCAAAGAGCTGCTATGCAAATACAACATCCTCCACAAAGTGGCCACCGCATATCATCCGCAAACGAATGGTCAGGTCGAGGTGTCCAATTGAGAAATTAAGCTGATACTTGAGAAGGTAGTAAGACCTTCACGAATAGATTGGGCAACAAAGCTTGACGATGCATTGTGGGCATACCGGACTGCATTTAAAACACCTATAGGTATGTCCCCATATGCGTTGGTATTTGGTAAGGCATGTCATTTGCCTTTGGAGCTAGAATATAAGGCACTGTGGGCGGTAAAGAAGCTGAACTTTGATTTGAAGAAAGCAAGAGAAGCGAGAAAAATGCAACTGGTCGAGCTAAAAGAATGGAGGATTAACGTATATGAGAATGCGAAGATTGACAAAGAGCGCACCAAGCGCTGGCACAACAAACGCATATGCGGTAAGAACCTCCAAGTCGGGCAAGTCTGCGGCTCTTTCTGGGAAAATTAAAATCACGTTGGTCCAGACCATTCATAGTTAGACAAGCATTTCCGCATGGCGCGGTTGAGTTATCAAACGATGACGGAACCAACATATTCAAAGTTAATGGGCAGCGAGTAAAAGCATATCATGGAGAAGGCTGGCATCGCTGAGTCGACTCCGTGGAACCAAATAACTTTGAATAAAGAAGGAAGTAGGTTGTCCCTGCATTATCCAACATTCACAATCCATCAGGGACGCAAGTTTTGGGAAGCATGAAATCTTCAACTTTTCTCTACTATTCTGAATTTTCATTACACTATCTCTTTTCAACTTTATCTATTCTATTTCTAAAAAAAAAAAAAAAAAAAAAGAAAAGAGATTGCGATAACGAATTTTGTTTTGTTTAAAATAACTTGACCCTCTCTCTGTTTTTCTTACAATAATCAAGGCGCTGGATTGTGGAGGTGTTACATGAAGCAGCAAATCATCTCACTCTGTCACCGCAATCTAAAGAAGATAGATCGCCGCAAAGATGGATGCGTCAATACATAATACGGGCGACAGCATAAATTTGGGGGTGTAGTCTTCCTTATCTTTATTTCAAATTTTGCGCTATCGTATCGCATGTTAGTTTTAAAAGTTTTATCACCGTATCTTCTTTGATTACCGCAATCATTTGACATAGATAAATTTAGTAAGTTACCGCATGCTGTTTCTTTGCCAAGTATGATTTCAATGATGAAAAATATGCTTCTCTTTCTTTCATATATACTAAGATCAACTTAACTTTAAGATAGTCACCTCATGAAATATTTCTAGAAGTTAGGGGTTTGCTAGCTTTCTTTCAAACTCTCTTCACGAAGCTTTCTACAAACATCACATGACTTATTTCAATCTTTTGGCAATGAGGTCATTGCCGCATTTTAAATTTGGGGGTGAGGTATTTATTTGCGACCTTTCTATTTTGAAAAAAAAAAAAAAGAGGAAAATTTTGAGAATAACAACTCCACTGTCAGCGCAATGGGGAAACCCATGTTGATAAGAGTTAAGTTGTGAAAGGCACTTACCCATAGTTGGATGTCCGCATGACACACGTGGGGGCAAACCAAAATGAAAGTAAGCCACCAGGATCAACGTATAAATAAATTACCGCAACTCCACTGCCAAGTAGGCATGAGTTTGGTCTGAGAAAGAGTGCATTGCTCGTAGTTGGATGTCCGCATGACACACGTGGGAGCAAGCCAAAACAAAGGTAAGACACTTGGATCAGCGCAAGGTCAGAAAAAAATAATAATGTTAAGAAATATGCAAGGATAAAATCATTTGACACCCCGGTGAAAAAAAAATTCTTTTTGAAATAAATCATGCGATGTTCCGAAAATTAGTAAAGTCCTTTTGAAGGTTAAACTTGCAGTCTCTAGGTCTTAGAAATATTTCAAGAAGAGACTTGAATAAGGCTTAAGGAAACTTTGGTATATAGGATTTGAACGAAGTATCCTTGAGAAATCTAGGAAAAGAACATTGCGGTTGACTTGCTAAAGGAAGTCTTTAGCTTATGCTTGAGAACACGCATTGTTTAAATTTGGGGGTGTGATAACGGAAAAAAATGCACGTTATCATAGTGCTAAGTTCTTAAACAATGTTGGATTGCATTGATAAAACATTTTAAATTGCGTCCATCAAGCATCAATTTCATATTGCGGTTGCATGCGTTCATCGCATAGGAACAGTTGATTTTAGTGTTTTTATGCAGAATATGCGTTGACGCAATGCAAGAATTGCGATCATAGGAAATCATTGGTCGAGCGCAGCATCACCGCAAGGCTTTGCGGTGATCGTGTTCGCAAATATTCACCCGAGAAGGATCGCCGCAATTTGGTCAGCGCAACATGGTGGGCGCATCTGGGTGAAAGGCTAATTAATTGCGATGGGACGGAAAGCTGATGACAGTCAAATCCGAATTAAGTTGATAGTTGATAACGATCATAAGTACATTCATCTTTTCAGTGCATCAGTTAGGAATTAAAGCCGTCCAATCTGTACAATCATGAGAGAGAAGCCGCCTTTCACCCTGGATGCTCTATAAATACCAAGGGCATTCTTTAGAAAAGGGGTTAACCAGTTCAACAGTTATAGATTTCATACTTCAGTTCGCACGTCTTTGTTCATAATTTTTCCTTTCGTTTTAAGGCGGAGCAAGGGAAGAGTGGTGATGCCGGAGATCGTTCAGGGCAACTCGAGAGAGAACCTTGAGGAAAAGAAGCAAAGAGCAGGCCGACTCTCGTGAGAGCGAGATTATCTTTTGAGCACAAGTAGAAAAACAGTGTAAAAGCCTGGGCAGCAAGAGATTGCTACCAGGCCCTTTATTCTATACTTGCATTATTATTTTGTGCTTTATCTTTATATTTATACAATGGAAGTTCTATTTCTACATCTGTTCACTCTCTTAGCAAGCATGAGTAGCTAAACTAGTCGAATGGGTTGAGAAGAACTAAGCTAACATGACCTAGGAAATTCATTGCTTGCGATTGTCTTGTTTATGCTGTGCTAAATACCCTTTAGAGCTACTCGAGAGAGTTTAAAGAAAGAACCTAATGACTCAAGAGAGCTAGGTTAGAATCTGGACTCGAGAGAGCAAGATTAGAATTGCATGAACAAGAGATGGGAACTTAGAGATAAGCTCTGTTTGTCAACCTACATCGCATGCATCCTAGAGATGGGAATGATATTATATGGTCGCCTTATTTGTATGTGTGTCATTCTGTTATCGCATAAATAAGAATATAGGCTTATGTGTAGGTTCTATAGACTTTTCGCATATATCACATGCGTTCTAGTTTTAGAAGCCGTGGCATTCGCACCGAGAGGTGGTTTACTGTTGTATGCATGTTGCATGATTGCATAACATGAATGCATCCTAAGAAGTGTTAGGCGAAACTTTTCTCAACCCATTCACCACATACGTATTGAATTTCTTGTTTATCAACTCTTTTCAAACTCTGCAACAGTTTATTTATTTATCTAGTTACGGCAAAGGTTTTCATAAAAATTACCCACGCCACCTGTTTTCACAAGTCCCTGAGTTCGACCCTGGACTTACTAGAAAACTCAATGGAATTTACACTTGGATTCTACTGAGGAAACTTGATTGCACAACGCAGTTTCATCAACGCATATCACCTACATTTCCAATTCATAAAATCAAGCATCAAGACCTCATTGACAAAGAAAGTAAGTGGATCCCGATCGAGGTCGCCAATAGACACAGAGAAATGGAAGGGTAGCAAGGCACAAGCCTCCAACCCAAAAGAGAATAGGACGTCCCCTAGTGTTGGAGAGACACCCGTGGTGAGGGACAAAAAATCCTGAAAGCCTCCGATTCTGTGCTATGTCCCTTTGTCGAGACAAAAAGGGTTAGTCACTTTTTATGGAATGCTAAAAAATTTTACAGGTTGGCGACATAGAAATTCTAAAGGAGAGTTTCATCACACCCCTCACGCCAATAACGAAGCAAGAAGTCCACAAGCCGGAGGCGGAGGTGACGGAGTTAAATCTACCTGAGAGGCGAACTAAAGATGTATTCGATCCCAAGGCTTACAAGTTGTTGGCGAAGGGGGTTATGACTTCATAACTCACACTGAGTTCAAGAGCTTGAAAATTTATGAGCAACCCCGACTCTCGTCAACCCAAAGGAAGCTTTTGCAAGAGGAACACACTATACCTACGTTGAGGGCGAAACTCGGATATGAATCGTCAGAGCTAGTTCACATGATCAGAAAGGCAAAGGGGAAAGTGGCCAACAGCAATCATATCACTGTAGAAGAAGTCGATGATACAGGGGAAAAGGAGGGCAAAGATAAAAGAGCCTTAGCCTTTGACTGTATTAGACCATTTGTCGCACGCGCCTTGGTCTTTGAGAGATTAAGCCTGACAGAAGCAGAAAGGGGAAGCCCACATATGATTCTTGGAGCTACTTGACGCTCAGTCTTTCGAAGGTTGACTCTGTCGAATGAAGGAAATGAGGAAATCATCTGTCAATCACCGATGGTGGTGCAACCGTCAGCCTTCAAGACACTAGGTGTAGTTCCAAAGGAAAGCGAAGAAAAACCCCACACTCCCATTTTTTATCGCCCAAAGCATGAGAGGGTTGGAGATCCCCTCAATGAATATGTCCCAAGTGAGACAAAGGGGAAGGGAAAAGCCTACGGTGACGCCTCCGAAATGAGAATAAGAAAGAGGGGGCCGATACCCCGAGCGTCAATTTGGTGACACCTCTACCTTAAAGATGCTGAAAGGCCATCGATCAAGAAGCCATCAGGAGAGGTAAGAAGTGATGGAGAAATCCATAGTACCATCCCCTCACACATAAAGAGAAATACCTTCGTTACTTTAAACACAAGTGAAGGCTTGCTCAAAGTAAAGAGGTACGACGTTGTTTTCACTAATCCTCATAATGGAAATTTAGAGTAGGAGGAAGGAAAAACTTCGTGCCACCACATCACCATCACCGAAGAATCTGAAGAAGGTATGACCAAGAAGGAAGTGGAGGATGCTCCACAAGGTCTAAAGGATGGTGGTCAATTGATAACGGGCAGAAATGCACGTTATTATAGTGCTAAGTTATTAAACAGTTCAGGTTTGCGTTGATAAAATATATAAGATTGCATCCAAAAAGCATTAAGTTATAATATTGCGGTCGCATGCATTCATCACATGAAAACGGTTTAACTTATGCATTTTTGTGTAGAATATGCATTGACGCAAGGCAAAAAATGCGATCACAAGGAATCAACGGTCGAATACAGTGTTACCGCAAGGCTTTGTGGTGATTTATGCTCGCAAATATCTGCTCAAGAAGGATTGCCGCATAGAGTCAGTGCAACTTGGTGGGCGCATCTGGGTGAAAAGCATAATATATCATGATGGGACAGAAAGCTGATGACGGTCGATTCTGAATTAAGTTGACAAGCCGTTAACGAACTACTGTAGCAAGTACACTTAACTTTTCGGTGACAAATATTCGGCGCATCAGATAGAGAATTAATGTCATCCCATCAGTGCAATCATAAGAGAGAAGAAGTATTTCACCTCGAAGCTCTATAAATACCGAAGGAAACCTTCAGTGAAGGAGTCGAACAGTTAGATAATTTTCCCTTAGATAGAAGTAACCTTGTTCATATTTTTTCTTTTACTTCGAAGGCGGAGCGAGAGAAGGAAAGAGACGCCGGAAGATTGCTCTGGTCAGCTCGAAAGAGAACCCAGAGGCATGGAAAAGTGGAGAGAAGGCCGACTCTCGTGAGAGCAAGACTATCTTTTGAACAGAGTAGAGAAGAACAGTGTAAAAATCCTTGGGAAGCAAGAGATTGCTACCAGGCTCTTTATTCTCATTTCACATTGTTATTTTGTATTTCAACTCTATATCTATAAAATGGAACTTTCTTATCTACATCTGTTCACTCTTTTAAAAGCACGCATGAGTAGCTAAGTCTATCGAATGGGTTGAGAAGAACTAAGCTAACATAACCTAGGATCTTCATTGCATGCGATCATCTTATCTTATGTTGCGACTCGAGAGAGAGTCTAAAGAAAGAACCTAAGACTTGAGAGAGCTAGGTTAGAATCTAGACTCGAGAGAGCAAGATTAGATCTACATAAGCAAGAGATAGGGACTTAGAGATAAGCTCTGTTTGCCAACATACATCGCATGTACCCTAGAGATAGGTATGATATTATGCGGTTGCCTTGTTTATGTGTGTGTCATTTGTCATCGCATAAATAAGAATAGAGGCTTATGTGTAGGTCCTATAGACTTTATCACATATATCGCATGTGTTCTAGAACTAACTCTTTTCTTAACTCCAATGCATACTTTTTATACCACAAACAACGATCCAAAAACAACTCTTTGATTTATTGGTTACAGCAAAGTGTTCTTAAAAATTATCACTGCATACCATTTTCCTTAGTCCCTGAGTTCGACCCTGGACTTACCAGGAAACTCAGTAGGATTTATACTTGGATTCTGCTGGGAAAACTTGTTGCACAACGTATTTCCCATCACTGCAATTCCTTTCATAAAATCACCGCATAAAATAACGCATCAAGTTTTTGGCGTCGTTGCTGGGGACTTCGGCAATTCAGTGTGCTAACGGTAATTTTTCTGATTTCTTTGCAGCTTTCAATCTTTGGTGTACTACGACCTGAAGATTGAAAGAACGTTTCGACGAAGACTGAGAGACAACCACCACCACCAACAACAACAAGAAGATAGAACTCCAAGAATGGCAGAACAACCGGAAGAAAGGGCCACAAACGCAAATCATATAATGGCCAACCCCAGCCTTCTAGCAAATGACTGCAATAGACCCATTACGGACTATATGTCACCCAACCTCTATGATTTCTCCCTAGGAATCATGAGGCCAGCGCTAGATGGATCGAGGTTTGAAATGAAACCAATTATGTTGCAAAGATCTAGACTGCTGGACAGTTTGGAGGGAGGCGTGGCGAAGACCCGCACGCCCACCTCCAGAGCTTCATAGAAATTTGGAACACTTTTGTGTTCCCGAATATCTCTACTGAAGAAGTTCGACTAACTCTATTTCCATTTTCTTTGTGTGATCAGGCACGAAAATGGGCGTGTTCTCTCGAACCGAGGGAGATCACTTCTTGGGAATAAGTGGTAAAGAAGTTGATGAAGAAATACTTCCCACCTATTGAAAATGCCAGGAGAAGGAAATTAATAACGAATTTTGAACAAGAAATTGATGAATCGCTCAACGATGCTTAAGCAAGGTTTAAGAGGCTGATAAGAGACTGTTGATAATGGGTAGAAATGCATGTTATCATAGTGCTAAATCCTTAAACAATGTCGGATTGCATTGGTGAAATATGTTAAATTGCGTCCATTAAGCATAAATTCTATAATATTGCGGTCGCATGCATCCAATGTATCAGAGTAGTTGATCTTTATATTTTTGAATGCGTTAATGCAATGCAAAGAATGCGATCATAGAAATACATTGGTCGAGCGTAACTTCACCACAAGACTTTGCTTTGATCGTGCTCGCAAACATTCACCTAAGAAGAATCACTGCAACATGGTGGACACTTCGAAACGAAAGGACAATTAAGATCGATGGGACAGAAAGCTGACGACAGTCGGATCCAAATGAAGTTGACAGCTGATAACGGTCACAAAGTACATCTAGCTTGATCGGTGACAATTATCCGGCGCATCAGTTAGGAATTAAAGCTGTCTCATCTGTACAACCAGGATAGAGAAGCCGCCTTTCACCTTTGATGCCCTATAAATACCAAGTGCATTCTTTAGAGAATGGGTGAAGCAGTCGATTACCTCACCACCATTTCAAGTCCATACCTCTATTCATAGTTTCCTTTTCCATTTTTACGGTGGAGCTAGAGAAGAGTGGTTGCACCGGAGATTGTCCAAGGCAGTTCGAGAGAGAACCTTAGGGCGTAAGAGCAGAGAGTGGGCTAACTCTCACGAAAGCGAGACTATCTTTAGAGCACGAGTAGAAACAGTGTAATGCCTGGTAGTAAGAAATTGCTCCAGGCTCTTTACTATACTTGCATTTTTATTCTGTACCTCATCTTATATCTATTCAATGGAAGTTCTATTTCTACATTTGCTCACTCTCTTAATATGCATAAGTAGCTAAACTAGTTGAATGGGTTGAGAAGAACTAAGCTAACATGATCTAGGAAGTTCATTGCTTGCGATTATCTTGTTTTATGTTGTGCAAAATACCCCTTTAGAGTTACTCGAGAGAGAATCTAAAGAAAGAACCTAATGTCTCAAGAGAGCTAGGTTAGAATCTAGACTCGAAAGAGCAAGATTAGGCTTGCATTAACAAGATATAGAGACTTAGAGATAAACTCTATTTGTCAACTTGCATCGCATGCATCCTAGGAATAGGAATGATATTATGTGGTCGCATATTTGTGTGAATGTCATGTTCTAGCCTTAGAAGCTATGCCATTCACACCGAGAGGTGGTTTACTATTGTATGCATGTTGCATGATCGCAAGGCATGAACGCATCCTAGGGAGTGTTAGTCGAAACCCTTCTCAACCTATTCACCGCATATTCATCGTATTTTCCGTTTACCAACTCTTTTCGAACTCTACCACATTTGTTATTATTTTCATTAATGCAACAACAACCCAACACTTATTTATTCAACTGGTTACCGCAAGTTTTCATAAAAACCTCCAACATAACTATTTTCACAAGCCCCTGTGTTCGACTCTAGACTTACCAGGAAACTCAAAAGAATTTACACTTGGATTCCTCTGGGGAAACTTGAGTGCACAACGTAATCCACCAACACATATCATCCATAATTTCCACTTCATAAAATTCAAGGATCAACTGTCCACATAACGGCTTACCAGACTGCTTGCAGATGGAGATTTTTTTACCAAGGACAGAACCCTGCTTCGCAGACCGCTGCCAATGTGGCAGCAGCTGGTGGTCTGCTTGACAAAACATATGAGGAGGCCAAAAACATACTTGATCGCATTTCCAAAAATCACGAGGATTGGTGAGAAAACGATCAAAGATTAAGAATTAAAGATAGTGATGTGAACAACGAGGCCATCGCATCCCTTCAGAACCAAATGACTGCGATGATGAGTTTGATTCAAGGCATCACAATTAATAGTACGGGAGCAAAAAAGGGGCAGGTCAACGCAATTGCTCAGACGACCGCAAGTTGTGTTATTTGTGGAGACGCTCATCTGATGGAAGAATGCCCAGGAAATCCACAGTCAGTATGCTTCATAAAGAATAATCCCTATTCCGATATGTACAACCTCGGGTGGAGAAACCACCCAAATTTCGCGTGGAAAAATCAACAACAAAGCTTTCAACCAGTGGCGCAAAAAGAAGAGCCACCCGGATTTTTTCCGCAAACCAACGGTCCAACGCATAACCAAGCCAGTAGCTTGCAGACACCGTAATCTTCGTCCTTAGAGAGCTTGTTGAAGCAGTACATTGAGAAGAACAAATCAGTGCTTCAGAATCAAGCAACGTCCATCTGAAATCTCGAAATTCAGTTAGGACAAATTACGGGCGAGCTCAAAAATAGACCGCAAGGAGCTTTGTCGAGCTCAACTGAGCTTCCTCACAATGTTGGGGGTACAGGGAAGGAACAATGCTTAGCAGTCTCCTTGCTAAGCGATAAAATGACTACGGAAGTAAAGGAGGAACCCATCACGACAAACTTAAATGCAGTAACAACCAAGGACCCGTTGACTTATAATTCGGAAAAGCCCGAGAAGATGAACCCCGAACTTGCGTCCACCCTCAAGCCTTTAGAACATGAGGTAGAAGAAGTTTAGCTACCACCAGTCCTACAAAGATTGAAAGAGAAACAAAATGATGAAGACAAGATCGCGACAGTGGCAGTAATGTAAAATGCTATGATCCCATAAAAAATGTGTGACCCAGGAATCTTCACGATACCATGCTCCATTGGAGGGGTCTATAGTGGCCAAGCACATGCGATCTTGGGGCGAGTATAAATGTAATGCCACTATCAACCTTTAAACGATTAAATATGGGCAAACTCACGCCCACGACGGAGACTTTCCTACTTGCGAATAAATCTCGAATACATCCTGAAGAAAAGTTGAAAGATGCCGCAATCTCAATTGATAAATTCATCTTGTCGACAGACTTCATCATTTTGGATTATAAAGCGGACGAAGATGTGCCCATCCTATTGGGATGACCATTCCTCTCGACCAATCTGCTCAAACTGATGTGCGCAAGGGGGAGATTGTGATGAACATTAATGGGGAAAAGCTCCGGATTAAGGCAGTCAAGATTCCAGAGGATAGAGAAAAGAAGAAAAAGTCGTCGTGGCCGTGAAAAGTCCAGCTTGTACCGCAAAATAAGCAGTCCCTGAGTTACTATGCGATTCAACCTCATCAGTGACGCAATCTTTTTCAATATCTTTTTTCTACATAAATACTTCAAGAACTTTCATCACCTTATTTTTATCTGTTATCGCATATTTTTTTTAAAAATAATAATAATAAAAAAGTAGAAAAAATAAAAAAATGCAATCGTGTTGAACGATTGCGGTAAATGGTTTTGTTAACTCTGTTTTTTAATATTATTTGACCCTCTCAGTGTTTTTCTTGCAACGATCGAGGTGAACGATTGCGGAGGTGCTACACGAAGACGCAACTACTTTATTTCATTACCGCAATCGAAAGAAAGTCGATCGCCGCAAAGTAGGATGGGTTAAAAAACAATGCGGGCGACAACGCAAATTTGGTGGTTGTATCTTTCCTTGACTTTATTCCAAATTTTGCTATCGCATCGTATTTTAATTTTGAAAATTTTATCATCGTATCGTCTTTGATTACTGCAATCATTTAACATTGATCAATTTAGTAAGTCACCGCATAATTTCTCTTTGCCAATTATGATTTCAATGATCAAACGCATGCTTATATTTTTTATTGTATATACTAGAGTCAACTTAATTAAGGACAGTCCTCTCATGAAATATTTCTAGAAGTTAGTGGTTTGCTAGCTTTCTGTCAAACTGACTCTTTACGAAACTTCCTAAGAACATCGCATGACTTCTTTCAATCTATTGGCAATGAGGACATTGCCGCATTTTAAATTTGGGGGTATGATATTCATTCTTCGACCTTGCTATTTTTAGTCTTAACTCTAAAAAAACAAATCATAACGTTGCAATCGGATCCTACTTGTAGTTGGATGTCCGCATGACACACGTGGGGGCAAGCCAAAACGAAGGTAGGAATCGTGATCAGCGCATAAAAAAATGACCGCAACTTCGCTGCTAAGTAGGTATGAGTTTAATGTGAGAAAGAGAGCCTTGCTTGTAGTTGGATGTCCGCATGAAACACGTGGGGGCAAGCCAAAACGAAGGCGAGGCACTTGGATCAGTGTAAGGTCAGAGAAAAAAAATAATGTCTAAAATACGCAAGGATAAAAAAAAATCATTTAACACCCCAGTAAAAAGTTTTTTTGAAATAAATCATGCAATGTCCTGGAATCTAGTAAAGTTTTTTGTAAGGTTAAGCTTGTGGTCACTAAATTTTAAAAATATTTTAAGAAGAAACTTGAATAAGAATTAAGAAAATTTTGGTGTATTGGATTTGAATGAAGCATCCTTGAGAAATCTAGGAAAAGAGATTGCGGTTGACTTTCTAAAGGAAAATTTTTAGCTTATGCTTGAGGACAAACATTGTTTAAATTTGGGGGTGTGCTAGCAGGCAGAGATGCACGTTATTACATTGCTAAGTTATTAAACAGTACAGGTTTGCGTTGATAAAATACATAAGATTGCATCCAAAAAGCATTAAGTTCATAATATTGCGGTCGCATGCGTTCATCACATGAAAACAGTTTAACTTATGCATTTTTGTGTAGAATATGCATTGACGCAAGGCAAAAAATGCGATTACAAGAAATCAACGGTCAAACGTAGCGTTACCGCAAGGCTGTACAGTGATTTGCGCTCGCAAATATCTGCTCAATAAGGATTGCCGCATAAAGTCGACGCAACTTGGTGGGCGCATGTAGGTGAAAAGCATAATAAATCACGAGCGGACAGAAAGGTGATGACAGTCGATTCTGAATTAAGTTGACAAGTCACTAATGAACTATTGTAGCAAGTACACTCAACTTTTCGGTGCCAAATATTCGGCACATCAGACAGAGAATTAATGCCATCCCATCAGTGCAATCATAAGAGAGAAGAAGCCTTTCACCCCGAAGCTCTATAAATACCGAAGGCAACCTTCAGTGAAGGAGTCGGATAGTTAGATAATTTTCCCTTAGATAGAAGTAGCCTTATTCATAGTTTTTCTTTTACTTCGAAGGAGGAACGAGAGAAGGGAAGAGACACTGGAAGATCACTCTGGTCAGCTCGAAAGAGAACCCAGAGGTGTGAAAAAATGGAGAGAGGGCCGACTCTCACGAGAGCGAGACTATCTTTTGAATAGTGTAAAAAGCCTTGGGAAGCAAGAGATTTCTACTAGGCTCTTTATTCTTATTTCACATTGTTATTTTGTATTTTAACTCTATATCTATAAAATGGAACTTGCTTATTTACATCTGTTCACTCTCTTAAAATCACGCATGAGTAGCTAAGTCTATCGAATGGGTTGAGAAGAACTAAACTAACATGACCTAGGATCTTCATTGCATGTGATCATTTTGTCTTATGTTGTGCCCAACACCCTTTTAGAGCTACTCAAGAGAGAGTCTAAAGAAAGAACCTAAGAGTTGAGAGAGCTAGGTTATAATCTGGACTCAAGAGAGCAAGATTAGATCTGCATAAGCAAGAGATAGGGACTTAGAGATAAGCTCTGTTCGCCAATATGCATCGCATACACCCTAGAGATAGGTTATGATATTATGCGGTCGCCTTGTTTTTGTGTGTATCATTTGTCATCGCATAAATAAGAATAGAGGCTTACGTGTAGGTCCTATAGACTTTATCGCATATATCGCATGCGTTCTAGAACTAGAAGTCGTAGCATTTGCGTTGAGAGATGATTTACTATTGTATGTGTGTTGCATGATCGCATAACATGAATGCAATCCTAGGAAGTGTTAACT
The DNA here is from genome assembly GCF_009727055.1 of Benincasa hispida. Lineage (NCBI taxonomy): Eukaryota > Viridiplantae > Streptophyta > Magnoliopsida > Cucurbitales > Cucurbitaceae > Benincasa > Benincasa hispida. Next base: position 52,301,980 of record NC_052353.1, on the reverse strand, counting down.
GAACCCCTTCTCAACCCGTTCCTCTCATATTCATCGCATCTTTCGTATTATCAACTCTTTACTAAACTCCACCATATACTTTTTATACCACAAACAACAATCCAAAAACAACTCTTTGATTTATTGATTACTACAAAGTCTTCTTAAAAATTATCACCGCATACCATTTTTTCCTTCGTCCCTGAGTTCGGCCCTGGACTTACTAGGAAACTCAGTTGGATTTATACTTGAATTCTGCTGAGAAAACTTGTTGCACAATACATTTTCCATCACCGCAATTTCTTTCATAAAATCACCGCATAAAATAACGCATCATCAATCCACTGTGGATGAGCTAAAAAAGGCGAATTTGGGCACAATAGGGAAGTCGCGTTCGAATTTCATCAGTGCGTTACTCTCGAAAGAGGAAGAAGGTGAATACATGAGTTTTCTCACCAAATACAGGGTTGTTTTTGCTTGGTCATACAAAGAGATGCCGGGATTAGATTCGAAGGTAGCAGTCTACCATGTCGCGATCAAACAGGGGTGTCGACCTACTAATCAGGCTCAGAGATGGTTTCAGTTTGAACTTATCCTCAGATTAAGGTTGAAGTCAATAAGCTGATTGAAGCCGAGTTCATCCGCGAAGTCAAATACCCAACGTGGATAGCTAATATTGTCCTGGTTAGAAAAAAGAATGGATAGCTTCGTGTCTGCGTGGACTTTCGCGACCTAAACAGCGTGCCTGAAAGACGATTTTCCATTGCCCATCACAAAGATCATAGTCGATGCGACAACGGGACATGAGGCCTTATCCTTCATGGATGGATCATCTGGGTATAACCAGATACGAATGGCCCTTGCGGACGAGGAAATAACGGCATTTCGAACCCCGAAAGGGATATGTTACTACAAGGTGATGCCCTTCAAGTTGAAGAAAGTTGGCGCTACTTATCAACGTGCCATGTAGAAGATGTTTGACGATATGTTGCACAAACACGTGGAGTGTTATGTAGATGACATTGTGGTCAAGACCAAGTGACGACAAAACCACTTGAAAGATCAGAACTGTGTTCGACCGCCTGCGAAAGTACCAATTAAAGATGAACCCCCTCAAATGCGCGTTTGGCATAACTTTAGGAAAGTTTCTGGGTTTCATTGGGAGACATCGAGGGATAGAGATAGACCGATCCAAGATCGATGCCATCCATAAGATGCCAAGACCAAGGAATCTACATGAGTTGAGAAGTTTGCAAGGATGTCTGGCCTACATCCGGAGGTTTATTTCTAACCTGGCAGGGTGGTGTCAACCATTTCAAAGGCTGATGAGAAAGGGAGAGAAATTCGAATGGGATGAAGCCTGCCAGAATGCTTTGATAGCATAAAGAGGAACCTGATCAGCCCTCATGTCTTAGGAGCCCTAGTAGCAGGCAAGCCGTTGATATTGTACATCGCAGCGCAAGAGAGATCGTTGGGGACACTGTTGGCACAAGAAGAAGAGAAAGGAAAAGAACGTGCACTTTACTACTTAAGTAGGACCCTAAATGAGCCAAGATCAACTATTCTCCTATTGAGAAGACGTGCCTTACGCTCTTCTTCGCCAGTAGCAGGCAAGCCTTCATAGTCCACTTAATTATGAAAGTCGATCCCATCAAGTTCTATCCAGGCCAATTATCTTGGGGCATTTAGCCAAATGGGCAATCATGCTTCAATAGTACAACATCGTTTATGTATCACAAAAGGCAGTTAAAGGGTAGACATTGACCGACTTCTTGGCAGATCACTCGGTTTCATTAGATTGGAAGTTAAGTGAAGACTTTCCCGACGATGAAGTTCTCTTCACAGAAATCTCAGGGCTATGGGTCATGTTCTTTGACAATGCGGCATAAAGAAGTGGTGTGGGGGCAAGTATCGTCCTCATTTTTCCAAAAAAGCATATGCTACCTTATAGCTTCGCACTTTCTGAGTTATGCTCAAATAATGTTGCCGAATACCAAGCCTTGATAATTGGTCCCAAATGGCTTTGGAGATTGGGGTAACTTGTATAGAGATTTTTGTTAACTCAAAGTTGATAATCAATCAACTCATATGCCAATACAATGTGAAGCATGACGACTTGAAACCTTACTTCACTTACGCTAGCCAGTTGATGGAAAATTTTAAAAGCGTGACATTAAAGCATGTCTCGAGGACGGAAAATAAGAAAGAGGATGCCTGGGAAAATCTAGCTACTGCCTTAACGGTCCTGGATAATACGCCCTTTAATATATTTCTTTGTCGGAGATAGGTTGTACCTCCGGTCAAGATTGCATGTGAGGAAATGAATGCGATATTAGTCTACCTAATCGATGAGGAAGACTAGCGGCAACCCATCATAGATTACCTTGAGCATGGAAGGCTCCTGGATGACCCCCACCGTAAAATCGAGATTCGAAGGAGGGCTGCACATTTCATTTACTACAAAGGGGTCTTATACTATCGATCCCTTGAAGGACTCTTCCTTCGATGCCTCAGTAAAGAGGAATCAACAAAGAATTTGGAGGAAGCGCACTCAGGCGTATGTGGCATGCATCAAGTTGGACAAAAGCTACAATTCCAGTTGAAAAGAATGGGTTACATTGGCCTAGGATGATCCAAGACTCGAAAGAATACTCAAAGAAGTGCAAAGCTTGTCAATATCACGCAAATTTCATTCATCAACCGCCCAAGCCTTTACATCCGACTATAGCCTCGTGGCCTTTCGAAGCATGGGGATTGATGTGTTGGCTCTATAACACTTAAGTCATCAACTGGGCACTTCTATATCCTCACAGCCACTGACTACTTTTCAAGATGGGTTGAGGTTGTCGCTCTAAGGGAAGCTAGGAAAGAAAATGTGGTGGATTTTATCCGCACTCATATCATTTTTCGGTACGGTATTCCTCATCGAATCGTGACGGATAACGGGAGAAAATTCTCCAACAGCTTGATGGACAGGTTGTGTGAAAAATTCAAATTCAAGCAGTACAAGTCGTCCATGTATAATGTTGCCGCAAATTGGTTGGCAAAGGCATTTAACAAGACATTGTGCGATTTGCTGAAGAAAATTGTCTCTAAATCGAAGAGAGATTAGTAGGAGAAGATCGGTGAAGCGTTGTGAGCTTATCACACCACTCACGATACCCCTACAAGAGTCACCCCATACTCTCTCGCTTATGGGGTAGAAGAGAAATTCCATTCCTAAGAGTGGCGGTGTAAGAAGGGTAGACTATAGAGGACAATACGAAATTGCAGCTCCAAGAGTTGGAAGCGCTGGATAAAAAACGATTAGAAGCTCAACAAGCATTGAAATGTTACCAGCACGAATGTCTAAAGCCTTTGATAAACATGTAAAGCCTCGATCTTTTCAAGTTGGTGATCAAGTGCTCGCCATAAGAAAACCAATTATCACAACAAGACATACGGGGAATAAGTTTACACCTAAATGGGATGGGCCCTACATCGTCAAAGAAGTCTACACAAACGGAGCATACAAGATAGTTGATCAAGACGGGCTAAGAATCGGTCCAATCAATGGCAAGTTTTTCAAGAAGTTTTACATTTAACAAATATAAAGAAAAAAAATTAAAAAAAAAAATCCTTGTACGAACTACGTTACGGCTTGATCCCTGTCATTATAAAGGTTACATAGGCAACATAAAGAAATTTAAGTTCAGTCGCGCATAAAAAAGTTATATATTCGTACGAACTACGCTATGACTTGATCCCCGTCATTATAAGGGGTACATAGGCAGCTTAAAGAGATTTAAGTCCAGTCACGTGATCAAAAATATATATGTATATGTACATGAGTCCAATGTAAAAAAAATAATTAAATAGATAAATAAACAAATAAAAGAAGCAGAAATTTAAAGAAGGCTACAAGGCGCCGGAGAATATCACTGAGGAAATAAAAAAAAAATCCATATAAGAGATTTCAGCACTACAATAGTTGAATCTAGTAACTAAAAGAAATATAGAAGGAAAAAAAAAACTCCTAGGCCACTGCCTACTGGGGTACACCTAATCTAATAAGACAAGTGACGTCAAGTCAAGGTACCTAGTGGTAGTTCCTCAGCTCCTGCTGCATGGCTTTTAATACCTGACGTAGGACATCCAAAGCTTTAACATCTTTATCAGAAAGGATTGATGTGGTTTCGATCTCGTTTATTGCCCCCCGCATCTCGGAGGCCTCAAGCTTATGTCGAGTCAAAAGACCTTCGCTCTCAGAAATCACTCGGGATATTTCGGCCTGTTCGGCTTTGATGGCCTCCAACCTGGCTAACATTTCCTCTTCTTCTTGTAAGGCATGAGAGTCACGTTCAAGTAGCGCTTTTCATTTAGCAAAAGCACTACTCTCATCGTACAGTATTTTATGCAGATCAGACTTAGCCTTCTCTAGACGTTGCTCCTTACTTGTCTGAGTTAATTGAGAGGAAAAGGATAATTGAAACTGATTATACTTCTCCACGTTTCGAAAGTATTCATCTACAAGTTTTCTGAGAGGAGGGAGGTTGGCACCACAAATTTCGAAAATGGCTTAGAATATCTCATGAGTTTCTTTTTCCAGAAAGAGGTCCTTCTCGAAAGAAGTATGCATGATCTTCTTATGCATAGTCTCCCACATGGCTAAGGCTGCGTGGCGTCAAACGTCGGTAACCACATTGGCAACATAGAACTCGAAAACCTCAGGAACAGCCAGAGGTGCTGCCCTATTTACTCACCTCAAGAGCTTGTGATCATTTGGACTTGCCAAGAACCTCGACGCTTCTCTGGGTTGGAAAACCCTTCCTACTGCAGGCACCAAAGAGCAACTAGTTTCCTTGGTTATGGGATCTGAAGCCTCGATGTTCCTAACGACCACTGCCTCTTTGACATGAAGGATGTCACCGGGGATAACACGCACTTTATAAAACCTTGGCACGGGATCCACTGGCAGCACTTCGGAAGTACCAACGACAAAAGGGCCCACCAAAGATTCTTCGCTTCGCGATGGCTCAAGTCCTTGAAGAGAGGTTCAAGGGTGACTACAGAAAAAGGAGACTAAATGTAAACCGTGTCAAAAATATGAGAAGAGAGGACTTTTAAAAAAAAGAAAAAAAAAAGAAAAAAAAAAGACAATGTACTAGTAGGTTAAGAGCGTTAGAAGCCACTAGATCATTCTGAACCCTCTCAAGAAAATTGGTATCTGATGCTCTATGCTTTTTGGAGGGTCTCTTCCAATGACGGCAGCCGGTACTACTATGACTATCCTCCTCAATCGGTTTGGAAGCGTCTTTTATGCGATCGTTACCGCCTTCTCAGTCAGGCGAAGCAGCTTACCCCCATGGTTTATCCCTTTACCTTTGGGTAGTATGGGTGGCGCTGGGGGAGGAATAACACTAGTCACCAACAGATGAAGATTCTCTTCGAAGTAGTTTTCGTGCTTTGTTAAACCACTAATCCTTGAATCATGGAGTAAATCGGTGTGTAGATCCAATGTACGAGCCAACAGGAATACCAGAGAGAAGGGCTTGCGTCTCATGCATACTCTCTAGTAATGAAAACGTTCTTCGGCATAGGGTTGAGTGGTATTCCCCCTATATCATTCGGAATGTCCTGATGGAAGCCAAACTGTCGGCCGAAGCGAAAGGGACTATACGACTCTATAGTTTGGACATTCCCACATTGGGAGTAAATCGAGCCACCTTCGCCAGAAAAGCTGGCCATCTTGTTACCCCGAACAGCTGCAGGAATGGGTAATGCGTGTTGAAGTAATAGGACAGCTAGCCATAGACATAATGCATGGGGAAGTGAAAGTCCATACTCCTTATTGGGTTCGAAGCCTCTGTTATCAGCCCTAGACCATGGTAGATGTTGGCCAAGATCGGGACGATGAGACTATAAACAGTCTTGTTAGCCATCAAGCTAGCCATTCTAAAGACCCTGGGCGAAGATAACCTCCCTTCTAAGGAAATACAAAAAGACATAACTAGTAGGATAGAAAGGCGGCTAGATAGGTTTTGTCCTTCAACTCGTCTCCTACCTTTAGCCCCGTGAATAGCATGTTTTCCTTGCTCGACCAATCTGAAACGCGATCTGCGTACTGTCAGGATTTTGCGTGGATTGAGAACGAGAGGCTTTCTTTTGCTTCCGTGTAATGGGCTTGTCATATTTGCGAGCCTCCACGAACCAAAAAGAGATCCAGGAGCTGATAGACACTGAAGAGTCATGCTTCAAGGGAGTCATGCGATTTTTTCTCTGTGAGCACACTATCGAAAAATATGCCTGAAAAAAGTGTTCACATGTTTTCGGCAAGTACTTCTCTTTGTCACGGTAACCAATTAGGTCTTTGAGGGAAGGAACCACTTCCTCGTAAAAGCTTCCTTTGACTGGAAGGCACCCCAAGCAACCAAAGATCCCATAAAGAAATATATGTTTCGCCCGCCGTGGTATGAAGAGTGTTGGTTGAAGGGCACGAGGCTTCATAGAAAGCTCGAACTATGTTACCATTGCAATCATATGTGTAAAGGGAAGCTGTCACTACGCCAAACAAACTAATGTCACAAAGGAGTCACTCGTTTTGACCTACTACAACTTCGAGCCATTCCCAATAATAGTTAGCGAAGCCGAATTCTCTAGGGACTTTTGTCATGGCGGTCCAGTGGACCTGACCCTTAATTATACAACGTCTGAGAGTTAGCACTCAATTTGGATTAAGGCTCTCCTCATGAATAGAAGATCAAAAGATCCATGTACGCTCTCCCCCAGTCAAGGGCACTTCCATTGATAATTTGGAAAGGATCATGTTGTCTTCTAGACTTAGCCAGCGATCAGCGAAAGGACCGGCTAATGACTTTGCCACAAGAAGGCTAAGTTCTTCCTTTATGGGCTGACTCCGGTCTTTAAGAATCATGAGGTGCCTCTCATGAGAAGAAACGTGCTCAGTGAAGTGAACCATCGTTCTGTAAAAAAGTGTCATAAGGGAATGAGCCTCAACCATAGGGTTCAGAGATATATAAAAAAACCTATTCTTTGTGACAATTTGCTAAATAAAAAGGGAATGGGGGAACTGTAGTAGACCCTCCAAGGTCGTCCCTAGGGTAATCAAATGGAAGAGTTGTAAGTCTTTGTAAGGACCCTTCCATGACGATGAGGATGCACGAACGGCTATAAGGTAGACCTTTCCGGGATCGTCCCTAGATCGAATGGAAGAGTTGTAAGCCTTTGTGGAGCCCCTCCCATGACGATGAGGATGCACGAACGATGCTAAGGGGTAGACCTTTTCGAGATCGTCCCTAGGGTGATCGAATGAGAGAGTTGTAAGCCTTTGTGAGGCCCCTCCCATATTGATCAGGATGCACGAATGGCGCTACAAGGTAGACCTTTCTGGGATCGTCTCTAGGGTGATCGAATGGAAGAGTTGTAAGACTTTGCGAGGCCCTCCCATGACAATCAGGAAGCACGAACAGGGATACAATAGATAGACCATGTCGAGGTAATCCCTATGTGTTCCAAAGATTCGGTCACGCGGCCGGACATTTCTATAACAAAAAAAAGACAAATTTGTTATAAAACAAAGCTTATGAGAGGAGAAACCCACTCTTTAAGATTACTGACGGGTTGGTGAGATTAAAAAAATGGTTGTGCTTCCTTGAGTTGCGTTTTAACTCCTACAAAAAAGTAAGGGGGGTAAGTTAGTAAATGATAACTTGTAGAAATACAAGTTATTTATGCCACCTTATCTAGATATTGCGGCCAAAAGTTAGTAATTATACGCCAATTGTATGAAAATTAGCCTAGTATTGCAATAATTATAAATGTTTGCGATTACACCCACTAACACCAAAAATATGGAAGACAAGCCGAACTTTACTCTGTTTTGCAGGAGACCAAGTTATCGCTTGCGCTCAAGGCTCACGAGAGACTAATCAACGCATCTCTGTCACATTGCGCCCGTCATTCAACAATGAAGAGACGATTACTGCAATGGCGCGCAATGGGACAGTTGATCCGAGAGCTGTGTTTCAACCGCATGCGATAATAAAAACAAACACCGCATGCGAACCTATGATTGAAAGATGCAGCTGAGCAACGCAAGAGCGGAGGATTAAGACACGTGTACAACTAACGGCTGTGTAGAATTGACGGTCTGATTGCATAATAGAAGGAATAATATCCCTCCATCTTCGGAATTACCATAACCATGAGTGGGAACCATAAGGCTGGAGTTAAAGATCTGCACCTATAAATGCCCTATTGATTTCAGGGAAAAGATATGCTACTTGATACGGGGCTAAATGCTGCTAGATTGTAGAGAGAAGGCTGAGCTGAGTACTTAAGAAAAGAAATTCGGGAAAAAGACGAGATAAGGGCAAGAGGTGAATCTCAGATCCAACCTGCCAAACACCCGATTGGAAACTCTGTGCAAAGATCCCTGCTACCGGTAGAGCAAGCTTGAGAGGGAAGCTCTTCCTACCATTAAATCCATCCTATCTGGCAAACAGATCTCCATTAAATCTGCAGAGAGATAGAACAGACACAAATAAGTGTCAAGACATTGGCACTTATTTGTATCTGTTCTATCTCTCTGTCATTGTGTATTTCATGTTTTTTTATCTCTTCATTCACACACCATGTATCAAACACTTAGTAGAAATATTAAATGTTTCGATAAATTCCATTTACCATTTTCTGTCTATTTTTGTTCTCCCACCAATCACTTTCTCCATGATGTCTCTTAATCCCCTGATGAGCAATATGAATCACTAAGAACTTAATCTGTATTAAAGATATAAAATACGTTTAGCTAAAGCATGCTAGAAGGCATCTTCACCTGTGAGAGCAGAAATGAAGGTGTCATTCTGATCTATCGAGAGAAGGTCAGAAGAATGCATTAACTAAAGCGAGTAGTACTTCCAGACATGGAAGCAACCTTGCATTCATTACATTAGTCTCTATTTCACCATAAACATGTGGGAGCGCGGCCGATCACTGAGAGGTGTACGTCAAGAGAAGAGCGGAACAGTATTTGTACCTTCAATCCAATTAAGAACTTGTGTTGTTTATATTATTTGTCTTTCTGTTTCTATTATGTTTATAAGACTTGTCATCGCATCCCATGTCTTTGCATAACTTTCACAGCCAGCCTTAATCTCAGCATCTTGTACATGAAGTCTGTATCTTGTATCATCTAGCTTAGGTTTACTGTATTTTTATGTTTTTATCGCATCTTTACTGCTTTCCTTTATGTTATTGCAATTTATATACTTGTGCAAACATACTTTTAAAGATTGAAAACCTAGTCACATGTATCATGAACATACCACAATAACCTAAACCAGTCCCCCTATTCGACCTCGGATCACACCGACAAACTTGCGGTGGAATTACACTTGGTTCCATCGTAAGGAAACTTGTGACAACGCATGGCATACTACATGAACATCCATAATTAACACATAATTAGAAGTAGTATTGCATCATTGTGAGCAATTTATATCATCAATCCAAACGCGTTACAGTAAACTTACACAAAAAATAGTAAGGGGGTAAGTTAGTAAAAAAAAAGGGCAGGGTGATGATGATTGCAATTAAAGTAAAAAAAAAAAAATTTGTTTATGTTGTTTGCTTAAAAAAAAGAAAAAAAAGGAAAAAGAGAGATTTTCAAAAACAAAAGACATATGATGGTGAGACCTGGCGAGCCTGGCAAGCGGCAACACGAGCAGCGTTGGTGAGCCCTGGCGAGCCTCAAATGATGAATGGGTTGCGGCGACCAATTTGTGGCAGCCAAAAAGATGAACGAGTGGCGATGATCGACGTTTGCGACAGCTGAACGAATAAGCGAGCAATGGACTTCGACGAGGGGACGACAGGCGCGACTTCAGCAGGGTCGACGGCGGCATGCGCACGGTGGCTGGGTTTTGATCGGGTGAAGGCGTGAAGAAGAAGGCTGAAAATGGCTCTGATGCAGCTCGACTTGGCTCGCCATCGACTGAGCTGCTGCGTGAAGGCGCTGGAGATGGCTTTCAGCTCGGCACCGACAGCCGGGACAAGGGGAAAAAAAAGAAATAAAGGGGGAAGTTTTTTTCCCCTGTACCTTTAATTGAACGGGATGAAATTACAGAAGGCTTTGAACCCTATTTATAAGGACTCTACTTAATCTAGAATCCAATTAGGTTAAATCTAGATTTTATTTGGTTAAAAAAAATTTCAAGCCCCAAATCTTATATTTGATTATTTTTCCCTCTCTCATTTTCTAAAACTTTTGGCCATGCACCAAACCTTTTTATTAATCACGTTTTAGCCCCAAATTAAATTAAATGGGGATGAAACTTATTCTTTTATTTTAAATTCAAAATTTATGAGCTTTATCCTTAAAATCAAATTAGGGACATGAGCTCAAAGTTTTTTTTCATAAATTTGGTTATATTCCAAATTTCTTTCTTAAAACCAAAATCTTAAGTTTTCATCTCCAAATTAAATTAAATTGGGGTGAAACTTGAATTTTTATTTTAAACTCAAAATTTCTGAGTTTTATCCCTAAAATCAAATTAAATTGGGATAAAGCTCAAAATTTCTCGTAAATTTGGCCTATTCTGAATTTTATTCCAAAATCGAGTTAAACTTATGCATTAAATTCATAGTTTGACTAACACATCAATTGAGGTCAAATTCAAAAATAGATATATTTGGATTTTGATTCCAACTTTATATTTTTCGAGATTCATCCACGCATATATGTACATAAATCTCGAAAGGGGACATTGTTGAATGAGAAATTTTGGACCAATCACAAATTGTCACGTCATTTACTAAATTAATGATGAAATTCCAAATCAGTAAATTTAGACCAATTAGGAGTTGACACATGTCCCGAATTGAAGTTAAAGACAAATTTCGATGACGTCGCGTGGTGTCATCATGACCATTGAATCGGGTAAGATTAATTTAGCCCAATCTGATATAATTATTTTGGGTAAAAGTCCAGTTGAGCTGAAAATTGGGCTTAATGAGGCCTAAATACCAAAGTAGGCCCAGATCCAAATAATTGGGCTCAAGGTCTAGGCCCAAATACACGGGCCCACTAAACTCATGGGCCAACTAAACTTATGGGTCAACCAGGCCCAACCCCATGGGCCAACTAAATCCATGAGCCAGCTAGCCCAAGCCCATGAAGCCCATGAAAGAGTCTTATAAATAGAGGAACTCTTCTCATTTCAAAAGGCAACAATTCTATATTCAGAGAGCCTAGAGAGAATTCATCAACAAACAGAAGACTCCCAAGACTTCTGAAGCTGCACTCCTAGAAGAAAGAAGACCCTTCAAGACACAAGGACTCTTCCAGGACTTCTACTTCGAGAACGTTTGGTGTCTTTCTTCTTTAAGTCAAGCACATCCACCCAATCGAGAGAGAATCAGAGAATCAAGTACTAGAGATCGAACCACATTTCATCAAATCAACACCAACTCATGTTCAACTCCACGAAATATGTTTCTCTGGAAACATTGTGTGAATATTCGTTTCAAAGGTTAATTACTAAAATAAATAAATATTTTTTTTGAAATTTGTTGCATTAGTTGGTCAAAGGTCTTCATAAGTTGTTGCATTATATTAATTAAGAAGCATGTAAACATTAAAAATAAATGAAGACAATGCAAATACTCATAAAAAAACAAAAAATTAGTAACACCAAAAAATGTCAAATAGTCCGTGTAATATATCCATTGTATAAGTAACACACCAAAATTAATAACACCAAAAAATACTACTGAAATGGAACATAGAGGAATACAAAAAAAAAAAGTAACATACCAACCTCAAACTAATCAAATATTCCGTATTAATTTGGGCTGCATAACAAAACAATAAAAAAATTTAGAAAAAAACTAGAAATACTTATAATGTAGGAAGAGAACTAGTTCGAATAGAGAAATACCTATTATATGAAATACGATATGGATGGAGTCCACGGGTTGACGAATCAAAACATAATGAGGCACCCTACCACCCACCAAACAACCAAACAAAATCAAACATTAGAAAGTAGAGAAGAAAAAGCCGAAGTTAAACTCACCGGATTGACAAAATAAACCTTGGACAGTGGAGGCTCTCAGCAAATGCTTAATGGGACCAATGTTGTTATATAGGAAAAGTGAAGGGAGAGGGGTGGTTGTTGAATATTAATAACAGCCCCAACAAATATTTAAAAAAAAAAGTGACCAACCTCAGAATTAAGTTTACATCATGAATGAACTCAAATCCAATTAATAAATTGGTTGAGTCATTAATGAAGTGGTTGAATGGTTAGTGGAAATATGCAAGTGGAATAAATCAACAAACAATTAGAATAGTGATTAATAAAATCAGCAAACAATCAGAATAGTCACTAATAAAGTTGATGGGTAGTTTAATAAATGAGGTTACTAATAATGCATAATATTGAAAACGTGCAAAATACGCGAGTATGATCGAGTATGTTGAAGCATGATCGAGTATGATCGAATATGTTCAAGTATGATCGAGTATGGACGATTGAGTATGATCGAGTATGATTGAGCGTGATCGAGTTGTTGGGTTTTATGTCCTAAAACTCGTGGTATGTAAATAATGGAACTTATTCTGAAAATGCAATAAGGTGTTATTGAATAGATGTTTTGCTTGAAAAAAATCCAATAAACCTAAAAGTCCCTTGACTATTGGATGAGTACTTGAACTTTATGTGGAGACATAAAGGTGGATCAGGTTTGAGTAAATAGTCAAAATGCTTTATAGCCTATGAATAAGGTTAGGTACCTTATTCTTGTTGGGAGTGATGCCCTACAGTCTCATGTACTATAGTTTGTAAATAGTATGTATGAACGCTTGTGTTGTTAATATATGATATTTACTTCACATCTTGTATTTTTGCTCAGTTACTTGTTTTATTTGCTTTATCACAAACCAATAAACATAAAATCCCTGGTTATCTGTATGTGACTCAAGCATATATGTGGTGACATACAAGTGGATCATGTCTTGAGTGATAACCAAAATGGTTTGTAGTATATGGATATAGGAGGGAAACCTTATCCTGGTAACGCTATGGATGCGGCCCGCTTTGTGGAATGGTCACAAGTGTTGTGACTTGTCATAGATGGTCTGATCCTGATCATTCGTGTTGGGGACATGCAAGCGGAGGCGTCCTATACAAAGAGTTTGTATAAGACCTGACCACGAGGTGTTAATGTCTTGTTGTATAACACCATTCATGACAGAGACTTCACTTCATTAGGATGACCAAAGGTAACATGACCTCAATCCTGAGTGAGTTGGGAACTCCTGCCATTGAGGGCATTCCCTTGATTTGTATGGGTGCGAGTGGCCAGGTCGTCGATTCAAACTTATTATTTTGGAAATTCGTCTGATTTGGGAGCTGCGAACTCAGCTACACAAGATGGATTTCCTCCTCCCAGCAGGGGTAAGTAGATAGATAGCTCCTTTAAGGGCTGATTTCGGGGCTTGAACGATGTGGTGTCACACACCTTCTCTTGACCCAAGAGGTGTTCACACATAGTTGGACTATGTTGTATTGTTCATTAGAGGAATCAGTAGTACTTAAGGAGTGAGATGTAACTACAGGGACAACGATAATTTGGCCTAGCTGTACTTACGAGCATCTGTGAAGGGTCATTGTACTCATGATTGGTTATATCCGATGGACACAGAAATATACCTGTGGTAAGAAGAGTTCAACTGTTGGTCTTTAGTGGAATGCCTGACAGTTAATGGATGGAAGAGTTTAGTCAACTATTCACGGACCGTTGGAGCTTCGAGCCACAGGTCCATTACGTCCTCTGGGTAGCTTGGATAAATTCGAGAACCAGTATTTGGGTTAATTTGAAATGTTCAAATTGACAAGAGGAAGTTCGATTATATATGATATAATTGGATTGGTTAATTATATATGATATAATTGGCTAAATGTATAAGATACATTATTTTGAAGGAAATTAGATATAAATATGATTTATATCAAGTAGACGAGAAAATACTATAGTAGATATGTGATATCAAACTATAGGATAAAAATATAATATGATTATAATTATTAATTAATTAGTTGGTTAATTATATGATAATTAATCCAAAATTCACGTTCGGAGGTGGGTTACTAGGGCTGAGTCGGTTATTGTAACTGATGAATTAAATTGAAAGATGTTTTCATTTTTGAGTTGTTCAATCGATCGCCTGAAGAAAAAAAGAGAAAGGGCGCGTTGGTGAACATCTAAACGATCGCTTACATAAAACGAGAGCCTATACGATAGACCTCTCCGCCTAAACGATCATCTACCTCGTGCCTAAATGATCGTACATTGCTTCTACACGATCGGATAGCTTCTCTAAACGATCATATAGTGTGCCGATTTTACTAAACGATCGTATACCTTTTCCTAAACGATCGTTCAATAAATCCTACATGTTCGTGTAGCTCTCCTAAACGATAAGCATTTCTGCTATGCGATAGCGTCTTTTTCCCTCCCACTTACTTATCGCCTACACAATTCGTGTTTCCTCCTTCCTCTACCAAATTCACCAAAGACCACCCTTTGGGTTTTCACTCCGAGAATACCTGGGACTCTTTAGTGGTGGTGTCGCCCCATGTCGTTTGTGTTCGCAGTTATTCGTGCTGCTGTTATTGACGTTGCTACTGGGCATTGGTAGATCACGTGGAAGGTTCCACTGCGTTGGAGTTTCAAAGTGTGAAGAACGTCTTCAACTGGTATGTAACTCTTTCCCTTGTTATTTTCTTGTTCATAGCATGTCGATAATTAGAGTTTGTTTGCATAGCTGTATGTTGATTGTTTATTGTTGTATTTCGGTCACTGTGAGATTGGAGCGATCTAAATGCGCTCATGAAACTCTTCGGTAAGAGATCCTTCAATTGGTATCAGAGCCAGGTTCTGATACTCCGATTTCATCTGTTGCAATGAAATGAGATTTACATTCATGGTGGGTGCATTTCTATACAGATTTAATGGTTAAATTTTGCTATGGATGTGTGGATTAATGGATGTTTTCTGGATTATTTGCCTCGTGATTTAAATCCTTTTACATTTGCGATTTTTTGTAAAGGCCCCTGCATTTTTTTGGGCATTAATAACCGTTATTGAGTTTGTATTTAAAGTTGGTTTGAAGTTTTGAGTCATTCATCGAAGAAGCAGATATGTGCAAGCGTTGCATAAGAGTGGTACACGATTTGGCAAAACATTGCGGTTCTTCGAGGAAGGAGGCGATCTAGGGTTGATCACATCATGCAGAAGATGTTCTATGCGATCATTATTGATCACATCGTAAAGATGGAGTACGCGATCATTGTTGAACACATCATTTAAACGATGGGTATGCGATCGCTGAGTATCGTTTACTGTGCGCGCACTAGACGATCGTTTAGGTCCATAAGCTTCATCGCTTAGTAACTGACTAAACGATTGCTTATTATCGTAAGGTAAATCGTTTACCTAGTTGCACACATCGTGTATACGATGAGATGCTCGCGTATCATTTAAAGAGCGCATGTTAGACGATCGTTTAGGTCAGTAAGCTTCATCGCTTAGTAACTGACTAAACGATTGCTTAGTAATGCAAGGTAAATCATTTACCTGTCATCACGCTACACGATCGCACAGACGATCAAGCTTCGCAACCTCGTTTTCATCTATACGATCGTTTACTTATGCTTCTATCGTTTAGTGCACGTTGAACGATTGTCTACCTACTCGAGTTTACTACACGATGAAGACCTCCTGGCGGTTCAAGACTCGATTCGCCTGTGAACTGGTTTGCTAGATGAAAAATGTAATAGATAGGGTTTCTTCATTCCGATTTTTTTTGTAAAGTCTCATCCCGGTCCATTAATCCTTTATTTATTACATGCGATGTATGTTTTTTATATGTCATATGGTATGCACATCTAGTAAATCCTACCTTAGGTTATACAATGATCATGCATCATCTCTTTATTGTAATTGTTATAACTTAAAGAAGCATGATTTAATTATGTAAGAGCATGCTCATGCATCATATAATATAAGAGTTATATTTATGCATGCATAAAAAGCATTGACATGCATCATCTTTATATTATAAATGTTATAGACAAACGTTGTTTATAAGCAGAGTTTAAAAAGACGACTTAGACTAAAATCAATAGCTGGATTGTCTAGGTTAATGAATCCCTAGGTAGAACATTCAGTGGGAGGTACTTGGGGCATGAGATGCTTCACTTAAACCTTTCACGTTTCTTCTAAATAGTCCACATCATGAGATCTACCGTCAGCCTCGCGGCACCTTTAGTGTGTCCCCCCAACGGATGGTGTTTGGGAAGGTCAATATCAAGGTGGATGGAGAGAGTGTTCATAGTAAGTGGGAGCGGGAAGTGCGATAGCATATCCCTGGTCTCCCTCATTAGGTTGAATAGAGTTACTGTACATCGCCTCGAGGCACCCTGGGAGTGTCCCCCTAAAGGATGGCAGTTTTACGCGTTTCTTTATTTGATCTCCTGTAAGAGGATAAGGTAACTTAGTCTTTTGTCCTAATCTGCTTCTTCCCTGCGGCTCATTAGGACGAGACTCTGGCACCGAAAGCGAGAGGTTACGCATATGCGAAATAGTTAAAGGTTAATGATTCTGGACCAAAAAATGGTATTTGTTAGGTTCAATTACAAGAGTTGGTTCTGCCTAATAGTTGAGAATGTCTCATCCCAGCGAAGAGGCAACTAATCACCCCACCGGTGACGTTTGTCCTGCCTCATTGAGGCATCAATGCAAAATAGAAGTCTATAACTTAGGTACTTAAAATTGTTTTGCAAAACTGATTGGTTTAAAAGTGGTTTAGCAAATTCTAATAAAATTTTGTTCGTATTTTCAGCAACATTTTCAAAATGGCAACAACCACATTGGCATTGCCAAGCACCGAAAAACTTACTGGCGATAATTTCACAACATGGAAACACATGATCACGACGATCCTGATCATCGAGGATCTCATGTTCGCTCTCACGGAGGCTTATCCTCCTATTCCAGCTCCTAATGCCGCTCAAAATGTTCAGGAGGCATACGAGCGATAGACAAGGGCGAATGAGAAGGCCCAAGCCTGTATCTTGGCAAGTCATTCTGAAGTCTAGGCCAAGAAACATGAGCCTATGGTCTCAGTGCATGAGAGTGAGGTGTGAGTCTCCTACGGGGATGTTTGGATAACCGTTTGAACAGCTTATGCATGAGGCTCTTAAATACATATTTCAACTCAAAAATGGAAGAAGGCAACCTCTGTTCGTGAACATGTTAACATGATTGTCCACTTTAATGTGGCGGAGTTGAATGGGTCTACCATCAATGAGAGCAGCCAGGTTAGCATAAATCCTGCATTCTTTCTGGAGAGCTTCTTGCACTTTGTTAGCAATGTGATTCTTAACAAAGTGAATACAACTTTACAACTCTCTTCAACGAGTTTGCAAACATACCAATCTTTGCTGAAAAGTAAGGAGAGGCAGAAGGGTGAGGCAAATGTTGCTTCATCTTCCCACGACGTTCCATAGAGGTTCGACCTCAGGAATAAAGTTTGCGCCTTCTGCTTGTAACTCTGCAAAGGGGAAGAAGAAGAAGAATTGTAAGGGAAAAGGGAAGGCACCTACTACCTACCGCCTGTCGCCCCAAGTAAGTGTCCACAAGTTGCTAAGAAAAAGTGTTTCCACTGCAACCAAGATGAACACTGGAAGAGGAACTATCCTCGATATCTCAAAGAGAAGAAATCAGCCAAGGCTAAAGCCAAGGTCGATAGAGGTAAATGTGATTTACTTGTGCTTGAAACTTGTTTAGTGGAGAATGATGATTCTGCCTGGATAATTGATTCAGGCACCACTAACCATGTTTATTCTTCTTTTCAGGGGATTAGATCTTGGCGACAGTTGGAGGTTAGTGAGATGACGATGCGAGTAGGCACCAGGCATGTCGTCTCAGTTGTGGTAGTGGGAGGACTCCAGTTAACTTTACAAAATAGGTTTCTTGTTTTACATAATGTATATATTGTTCCCGAACTAAAATGAAACTTTATTTCTGTAAAGTGTTTATTGCAATGTAAATATACTATCTCTTTTAATATGGATAAAGAGTTTATTCATAAAGATGGTGTTTTTATTTGCACAGCAAATCTGGAATCGAGTTTGTATGTGCTAAGGTCGTTAGCCATTAATTCCCTCCATAATACTGAATTGTTCAGAACTGTCGTAACTCAATCAAAACGTTGACGAATTTCTCCAAAAGAAAATGCCCAACTTTGGCATCTATGTTTAGGGCATATCAATCTCAATATGGTTGAGAGATTGGTGAAGAATGGACTTCTAAATGAGTTAGAAGAAAATTCTTTACCAGTGTTTGAATCTTGCCTTGAGGGTAAGATGACTAACCTTTTATTAGAAAAGGTTATAGAGCCAAGGAGCCTCTTGAGCTTGTACATTCTGACCTTTGTGGCCTATGAATGTGCGAGTCCGAGGTGGCTATGAGTATTTTATCAGTTTTACTGATGATTACTCTAGGTATGGGTATGTTTATCTTATGCAACGGAAGTCTGAATCCTTTGAAAAGTTCAAAGCGTTCAAGGCTGAAGTTGAAAACGCATTGGATAGACGGATTAAAACACATCAATCGGATCGAGGTGGAGAGTTTTTGGACTTGGAATTCCAGGACTATTTAATAGAACATGGAATCGTTTCCCAACTCTCAGTGTCGGGTACACCTCAGCAGAATGGTGTAGCGAAGAGGAGAAATAGGACTTTGTTAGACATGGTTCGCTCAATGATGAGTTATGCTTCCTTACCGGACTCGTTCCGGGGTTTTGCAGTGGAGACTGCGGAATATATACTCAACTGTGTTCCCTTCAAGAGTGTTTCAAGAACACCTCTAGAGTTGTGGAACGAGCGTAAAGCTAGTTTACGTCACTTCCGCATTTGAGGTTGCCTGTACATGTGCTTGAGGCTAATCCCAAGAAGTTGGAACCACGGTCGCGGTTATGCCTCTTTGTAGGCTACCCCATAGGTACACGAGGGGGTTATTTTTATGATCTGACGGAAAATAGAGTGTTTGTTTCAACAAATGCTACTTTCCTAGAGGAAAACCAAATAAAGGAGCACAGTCCACGAAGAAAAGTCGTGTTGCGTGAGCTTTCCAATGAAACTACTGAAACTTCAACAAGAGTTGTTGTAGAGCATGCTATATCAGCAAGAGTTGTTGATGGGAGTTCATCCAGTAGGTCAGTTCCACCTCAAGAGTTGAGGGAACCTTGACGTAGTAGGAGGGTTGCGAATCCACCCATTCGCTATCTGGGATTCACAGAAATCCTTGCTATGGTAGCAGATGGTGACGTTGAGGATCCGTTGTCTTATAAGAAGGCGATGGAGGATGTTGACCGGGATGAATGGGTCAAGTCCATGGATCTCGAGATGGAGTCGATGTACTTCAACTCAGTTTGGGATCTTGTAGATCAGCCTGATGGGGTTCACCCTATAGGTTGTAAATGGATCTACAAGCGCAAACGAGGTACTGATGGGAAGGTATAGACCTTCAAGGCTTGACTTGTGGCAAAGGATTATACCCAAGTAAAGGGATTCGACTATGAGAAGACTTTCTTGCCTGTTGCAATATTAAATTCTATCTGCATCCTTCTGTCCATTGCAACTTATTATAATTATGACATTTGGCAAATGGACGTCAAGACGACTTTCTGAATGACAATCTTGAGGAGACCATTTACATGGTGCAACCCGAGGGATTCATAGCCCAAGGTCAAGAGCAAAATATTTGCAAACTGAATCGGTCCATTTATGGACTGAAACAGGTTTCTCGATCTTGGAACATACGGTTTGATACTGCGATCAAGTCGTATGGCTTTGACAAAAATGTTGATGAACCTTGTGTCTATAAGAAGATCATCAACGCTTCAGTAGTCTTCTTAGTGTTGTACATAGTCGATATCCTACTCATTGGGAATGATATAGGTCTACTGACTGCAGTGAAGAACTGGCTAGCGACCCAATTCCAAATGAAAGGTTTGGGAGAGTCTCAGTTTGTTCTAGGTATACAAATCTTTCGGGATCGTAAGAACAAAGTGCTAGCACTGTCTCAGGCATCGTGCATGGACAAGATGTTGCTCAAGTACTCAATGCAGGACTCCAAGAGGGGCCTACTTTTGTTTAGGCATAGAGTCACTTTGAGGACATGTGTCTTAAGACGCCTCAAGAGGTTGAGGAGATGAGATGGGTATAATATGCATCTATCGTTGGCAGTTTGATATACGCGATGCTCTATACTCGTCCAGACATCTGCTACTGATGACGAGAAGTTAGATGTCAATTTACTCGACACTAAAATCCCTTGGACGCAATATACGATGCATGTTCATAAGGTATGCGTTGATTGTCATGCGTCGATGGTCATGCATTGGAATGACTATGCGTTAATAAATGTATGCGATGGCCATGCGTCCTGTCACAAGTTTTCTTGTGCTCACGCCAAGTATAACGCGAACATAAGTTTCTCGGGTGATCCGAGGTCGAACACAGGGACTTGTAGCTGGGTGAATGCGGTAATGTGCATGCGGCAGTTGAATAAAAGAATCGATGGGAAGGTTTCTAAGCTAACACTACTTCTACTCCTAGCTAACAGATAACGCAATGAGAATATGAATGAGAGGTAGAGACACGACAACTCTTGACATGAAACAAATGAATGGGAAAAATAGATCAAATGTGAAGATGTTTTCATTGCAATACTTAAGATTGACCGCAAGGGCAACCTTAGTCAACGCAAGCCATGCAATCATGCTACACACACTTGAGCCTAACTCTAGGACGTATGCGGAAATTATGCATATGTGTCAAGAAGACCGCATACAACTACCATATCCTACTTCTTGGATGTATGTAGTATCCTATTCGTAGGGTACATACGCTGTGTGACAGCAAATGGAGCTTATTTCTAAGTTCCCCATTCTTGCCTATGCGTTCCAATCCACTCTCTCAAGTATTAGATTTGGATTTTAGACTACTCTCTCAAGTATGCCTAAATGATGAATGATGCGCTCATAGGACAAGATAACTGCATGAACTTTGTCGGCATAAGATTATTCCTATCTCTAGTGAACAATGCATACATTGCTTAATGCGACCAACCACTTACCATCCCAGGCAGTTGGTTGTTGTTGACTTTACTCATAGACAAGCATTGCGTTGGCCTATAGACAGGCGTTGCTACAGCTTCACACTAAGCAAATAAGGTTTACTCATACACTCACGCACACACACCTCTCGGTGGTTTGCTACATGCTTCATATCCCTAATCCACATGACTAAGTATGCGATACTCAAGCAATCTCACTAAGTGATGCAATGAAGTTAAAGATGCTAAGTAAAGAAGATGGAGATGGAATCGAAGGAAACATAGAAATATATTGAAAACAAAATGTATTAATTCCTTAATCACAAAATGTCATACAATACAATATAAGAAAAGAAAGGAAAATGAAATGACCGGCTGGAAGCAAAGAATTGCTTCCAGCGGATGTGCGTCAAGGCTGCCGGTGGTGCCATGGATGGGCGGTAGAGCTGACTCTCTCGAGATCTAGCTCCGGTCGAAGGCTCTGGTCGTCACTTGGAATGGATGAAGGAGGTGAAGAACTCTCAAGCTTCTTCTCACACATTTGTCTGGATCACAAGGATCCTCTCTAGGTGAACCTCAAGCGAAAACCCCGGATTCAACCTTGGGCGAAAACCCTGGACAAGTAGAAATTCTGCTCATCGGCTTCTTTATATAGAACCTGGATTTCCGACAGCATTAATGGACTACTCTGATTCTGACATTCGGCGTGTTTAGTCTTTTCTGAACCTCTGCTACCAACGGCGTGGTAGGTGAAATGTCAACATCATCTTTTGATTTTCCTAAGGTAGATTTGTTGATGTGTTCATTCCACCAACCTTGCATTGATCCCTTTATCATGAGTTATCGTGTAGCTGCAATCATTCAGTGACCGCATTCACTTAATACTGCAACTCTACACGATGACTGCAATTGCTTAACGAGCGCAACTACCATGCAATGGACGCATGCGGCTGATTACCGCAACATCCATGCGTTGATCGAACGCATTCGCCTTTGCAATAGAGAGTTTCTTCGCATGCGGTCGTCTATGCGATGGTCCGGTTTTCACATTTGTGTTCACTTCCTGCGTTAGCTACAAAAATAGAACATTCAACGCATAATAATGCATAATAATAGGTTAGTCGAGATTCATCATGTTGAACGACGCAAGCTCATTTTCTCATGAATTCATAACATAATTGTTGCATATTCTGCTTAATAGTCCTCATAAGTCTAAGAAAAAGGCCTAAGATGACATGCATTTTTGCCTGTCATCAGCTACGCTATGAGCATAGTCAGTAGGTATCAGTCTAACCCAGGCTAGGGTCACTGGACCGTAGTGAAGAACATCCTGAAGTATGTTCAGAGAACGAGGGACTACATGCTCGTGTATGGTTTGAGGGATTTGATCCTTACAGGATACACGGATTCTAACTTTCAGACTGATAAGGACTCTCGCAAGTCCACATCAGGGTCGGTCATTACTCTTTACGGAGGAGTTGTAGTGTGGCGAAGCACTAAGCAGGGGTGCATCGCCGACTCCACTATGGAGGCGGAGTACGTAGCAGCTTGGGAAGTTGCTAAGGATGCCGTCTGGTTTAGGAAGTTCTTGATAGAACTGGAAGTTGTTCCAAATACGTTTAGGCCCATTACCCTCTATTTTGATAATAGTGGGGCAGTGGCGAACTCTAAGAAGCCGAGGAGTCACAGGCGCGGCAAACACTTAGAGTGGAAGTATCATTTGATCCGCGAGATAGTGCATCGAAGGGACATGATCGTCACGCAGATCGTTTCGGAGTACAATGTTGCTGACCCGTTTATGAAGGCTCTCATGGCTGCAGTGTTTAAAAGTCACCTACAGAGCATGAGTCTACAGGATCACCTGCGGCTGGACTAGGAAAAGTGGGAGATTTTCTTATACTGGGATTTTATGCCCTAGTTTATTGTTTTGTACTAGTTTTTTGTACACCTCATTTCACTTTAGGACAAGTGGGAGGTTGTTGGGATTGATGCCCTAAAGTTTCGTGTCTTGTAGTTTGTAAACAGTATGTACGAATGTTTATGTTGTTAATATATGATATTTAATTCACATCTTGTATTTTTGTGCAGTTACTTGTTTTATTTGCTTTACCACAAACCAATAAACATAAAATCCCTGATGAAGGGCAGAAATGCACGTCATCTTAGGCCTTTTATTTAGAATTATAAAGGTTGTTAAGTGGAATATGCGGCGATTATGTTAGGAATTCATGAGAAAATGAGTTTGCGTCGTTCAGCATTAAGAATCTCGGCTAACCCACTATTATATGTTATTATGTGTTCAATTGTTTATCTTTGTAGTTAACGTAGAAAGCGAACGCAGACGCGGAAATCGGCTATCGCATAGATGTGCATTTCTGCCCGTCATCATGACTCAAGCATGTATGTGGTGGCATACAAGTGGATCATGTCTTGAGTGATAACCAAAATGGTATGTAGTATATGAATATAGAAGGGAAACCTTATTCTGGTAACGCTACGGATGCGGCCCATTTTGTGGAATGGTTATAAGTGTTGTGACTTGTCACAGATGGTCTGATCCTGATCATTCGTGTTGGGGACATGCGAGCGGGGGCGTCTTATATAAAGAATTTGTATAAGACCTGACAATGAAGTGTTAACGTCTCGTTATATAACAGCGTTCATGACAGAGACTTCACTTCACTAGGATGACCATAGGTACATGAACCTCAATCCTGAGTGAGTTGGGAACTCCTTCCATTGAGGGCGGTTTCTTTGATTTGTATGGGTGCAAGTGGCCATGTTGTCGATTCAAACCTATCATTTTAGAGATTCGTCTGATTTGGGAGCTGGGAACTCAGCTACACAAAATGGAATTCACTTCTTCCCCAGGCAAGGTAAGTAGATAGATAGCTCCCTTAAGGGCTGAGTCCGAGGCTTGAACGATGTGGCACCAACACACCTTCTCTTGACCCGAAAGGTGTTCACACATAGGTGGACTATTTTATTATTCATTAGAGAAATCAGTGGTACTTAAGGAGTGAGATGTAACTACAGGGGCAAAACGATAATTTGGCCTAGCTGTACTTACGAGCATTTGTGAAGGGTGATCGTACTCATGATTGGTTATATCTGATGGACACAGAAATATATCTGTGGTAAAAAGAGTTCAGCTGTTGGTCTTTAGTGGAATGCCTGACAGTTAATGGATGGTGGATCTTGTGGCTAAAGAGTTTAGTCAGCTATTCACGAATCATTGGAACTTCGAGTTTAGTCAGCTATCACGAACATTGGAGCTTCGAGCCACAGGTTCATTAGGTTCCGTGGGTAGCTTAGATAATGTCGAGAACCAGTATTTGGGTTAATTTGAAATGTTCAAATTGACAAGAGGAAGTTCAATTATATATGATATAATTGGACTGGTTAATTAATATATGATAAAATTGTACTGGTTAATTATATATGATATAATTGGCTAAATGTATGAGATACATTATTTTAGAGAAAATTAGATATAAATATGATTTATATGAGTAGAGGAGAAAATACTATAGTAGATATGTGATATCAAACTATAGGATAAAAATATAATATGATTATATTTATTAATTAATTAGTTGGTTAATTATATGATAATTAATCCAAAATTCATGTTCGGACGTGGGTTAGTGGGCCTGAGTCGGTTATTGTAACCGATGAATTAAAATGAAAGATCTTTTCATTTTTGAGTCGTTCAATCGATTGCCCGCAAAAAAAAAGAGAGAGTGCGCATTGGTAAACATCTAAATGATCGCTTATATAAAATGAGAGCCTATACGATAGTACACTCCACCTAAATGATCGTCTACCTCGCAACTAAATGATCGCACACTTGTTCCTACACGATCGAATAGTTTCTCTAAACGATCGTATAGTGTGCCGATTTTACTAAACGATCATATACCTTTTCCTAAACGATCGTTCAGTAAATCCTACACATCGTGTGGCTCCTCCTAAACGATAAGCATTTTTGCTATGCGATAGCGTCTTTTTCCCTCCCACTTACTTATCGCCTACACGATTCGTGTTTCCTCCTTCCTCTACCAAATTCACCAAAGACCACCTTTAGGGTTTTCACTCTGAGAATACCTGGGGCTCTTTAGTGGTGGTGTCATCCCCACGGCATTCATGTTTGCGGTTGTTCGTGTTCCTGTTGTTGACACTGCTGCTGGGCATTGGTAGATCACGTGGAGGGTTCCGCTGCGTTGGAGTTCCAAAGTGTGAAGAACGTCTTCAACCAGTATGGAACTCTTTCCCTTGTTATTTTCTTATTCATAGCATACCGATAATTAGAGTTTGTTTGCATAACTATATGTTGAATGTTTATTGCTGTATTTCGGTCACTATGAGATCAGAGTGATCCGAACACGCTCATAGAACTCTTCGGTAAGAGATCCTGCAATTATAGTAACACTATTGGATGTGACCCTCTCTGTAGTTATTACAAGGAGTTGTAAAGTGCTACAAACGAAGTAATCCTAATTCGTTCATGTTAGGACATGAGGAGTGGGGGGTCCTTGTGCAAAAGGATTTGTACAAGATCGGACCACAAAATTAGTCACTCTAACTTTATAACGTTGTTTATAGTTTAAGAATGACTATTTCAAAGCGATGACCTAGGTAACTTGACTTAATCCTGAGCTAACTATGAGCTCCTATTTATTTGGAATTATCCTTAGATTTGCATAGGTGAGGGTTGGCTCAACAGTGCCAGCTCAATAAACCTCCCATTTCAGGGGTAAGAACGGATAGATAGCTGGGGACATAGGGTACAAAACGGAATTCACTTCTACCCGCTTTTATGGATAGTAGAGAGGTTGTTCCCTTAAGTGTTGATTCTGGGTCTTGAACAAGGGGGCCCCCCCTCTCATTGGCCTGTGAGAGACTCAGTTTTGTGATTGGATCACAAAACAATTGTTCATTAGGGGATCAGTGGGGACTTAAGGAACAAGTGGTAATTTCGAGGGTAAAACAGATATTCGATCCAGCCATTATTACGAATAACCTATGAAGGGTTGACTTACTAATCATGGTTATATCAAATGGACATAATATATCTACAGTGAGGGTAGTTCAACTATGGGCTTTAGTGGAATGTCTCATAGTTAACAAATGGGGGTTAGATCGGTCTAATGAGTTTAGTCGATTAATCTCGGATCGTTGGAGCCCATGATCTGTAGGTCCATGAGGTCCCCCTACTAGCTCGGAAATGGATTACCTCTAGAGTGGCGTGATAAGTTAATTTGAAATATTCAAATTAGAATCAAACAGAATTGGAGAATATATATTTAAATACGATTTAAATATATGAAGATGGTTTTGTGTAAAATTAATTTAATATTGGATATTAAATTAATTAGAATTATTTAAATTGTTTAAATAATTATTTATTAATTTTATTAGAAAATTAATTAATGAAATTTATTTTTAAAATTAATAAATTTTGATTTTAGAAATAAAATATGATTTTAAATCAATTTGGATTTTGGAAATAGAAAAGCACAAAAATGAAAAATTGGATTTTTCAACTTCATCTTCAACTTGCTCACAAAGAACCCATTATCTTCAACCTTCAATAACTCCAAGCATGAGTTGCATCCCATGCAACAAATCTCTTTGCATGATAGTCTGCATAATATTGAAGAGATTGGAGTGAAGTTGAAGTGATTGCAACCAATTGAAATTTTTTGAAAATTTGGGTAGAAGAAGGTATTCTTCTTTGGGTTACTGCAGTGAGTATTCTCAAAGTTCCCTTTGATTCCAGCTTATTTTGAATCCCACAACTCAATCTAGAGCATCAAGAGAATAGTAGGGAAGATCTTGT
Organism: Benincasa hispida; assembly: GCF_009727055.1. Taxonomy (NCBI): domain Eukaryota; kingdom Viridiplantae; phylum Streptophyta; class Magnoliopsida; order Cucurbitales; family Cucurbitaceae; genus Benincasa; species Benincasa hispida. Next base: position 52,274,973 of record NC_052353.1, on the reverse strand, counting down.
GGTGGTCTGCACAAAGATTTGGAGGATTTAGCAGCTAGAAATCAAGATTTCAACAGTTCTTCAAAGGTATGTTTTGAAACCTATTAAATTTTATTTAAGCATGTTTTTGTTTCAGCCAAAATTAATCAATTAGAGTGCTTATCGATCCTCGTCGCTTTCGTTGCGTGTTGCTTCCAGTCCAACACGAGTATGCACAATCGAGTGTGATTGAGCATGATCGAGTATGTTCGAGCATGATTGAGTATGTTCGAGCATGATCGAGCCTGTTCAAACATGATCGAGTATGTTCAAGCATGATCGAGTTTGTTCGAGTATGTTCAAGCATGTTCGAGTATGTTCGAGCATGTTCAAGCATGATCAAGTGTGTTCAAACGTGATCGAGTATATTCGAGCATGATCGAGTATGTTCGAGCATGATCAAGCATGATCGAGCATGTTCAAGCATGATCAAGCATGTTCGAGCATGATCGAGTATGTTCAAACGTGATTGAGTATGATCCAGCATGATCGAGTATGATCTAGTATGATCTAGTATGCTCAAGCATGATGGAGTATGAACGATCAAGTATAATCGAGTATGTTCAAGCATGATGAAGTATGAACGATCGAGTATGATCGACTAATTCTTTCTACGAGATTTCATCTTCTACAATTCTAGTAGCTGGAAAATTAAAACAAGGCATAAAATTTCAGGAGAAAGACTCATCATTGGCTGATCTAAGGTTTAGAAAACGATCCTGAAGTGGACAACGTTCTTCCCCACCAAGCTGTAATTTCTTCAACCAGTCCCTGCCATGCGTTCCACAATCGACGACCGATGCAACACCGAGGACCAAAAACAAACTGTACAACGGGATATGGGTGAACGAAGGACCGTCAAAGCGATAAGAACATGGTTGAGGAGAACATTGAAGCGGCAAGGGGGAAAAGGGAAAACACCAGATCTGTGAGAAAACGACAGATATGTGAAGAAAAATGAAACGGTGACATACGATATGCGTGAAAGAGAGACATGGTTGAGGATAAGCTTGAGAAGAAGATTGAAGTGGCTAAGGTTTCAGAGTTTAGTTCAGAGAATGGTTGAGAGAAATGGTGACATACCATACACGGAAGGAAAATAACGGTGAGATATGAAATAGGTTCCAAAAATGGGCCCACAAACAATTAAAATCGGTGAGGATAATGCACCTCCAAACACTAAGATGATATACCAACCTATAGTATACCATCTCATGTTGGGCCTCCAAACAGCCCCATATATTCATTCATACTGTGGTTGAATTTATCTACTTCTTTCATTTTTGCACATGCTTTTTAAGGAAAAATAAGAAAGAGCAATCCTATGCTTTGTGTTCTTTTAATATAAATATTGTCTCAATTACACATATTTTTGTGCAACTTAGACAGTTGTTCAATAAAAAAATTGTCAAGTGTCATTTTAAAAAAATGACATTTTTTATTTTTTTAAAAATATTTTTCTTATATGCTATGGGTCATTTTGGACCGAAGGGTATAATTGACATTTAGGATAAGAAGAAGCATGATAATGTCCAAAAGTGTCAACTAAAAACCGAAATGGGCCCAGGAAAAGATACTAGCTTGGACCTGGCTCAAGCCAGAGACCCGAGGCTGAGGTCGACCCTTTCCAAATGCCTAATGAGGCATGTTTACGCATGCCCTAACCCAAAGTAATCATTTTAGGCTCAAGATATAGCCAAAGAAATATGCTTGAAGACGAGGTCGACCCGAGCAAAACATGAAATCGGGGGAACCTATTGACATGGTCGGCTGGAATATAAGATTTGACACTTCAGTCAAATCTTATGGCTTTAATCAAAATGTTGATAAACCTTGTGTTTAGAAGAAATTCATCAATAATTCAGTAGATTTCTTAATTTTATATGTGGATGATATCATATTCATTAGGAATGATGTAGGTTTACTAACTAACATTAAGAAATGGCTAGCTACTCAGTTCCAAATAAAAGATCTGGTTGAAGCACGGTTTGTTCTAGAGATCCAAATCTTTAGGAATCGTAAGAATAAAACACTAGCTTTGTCTCAAGCATCATACATTGACATAATGCTTGTCAGGTATTCGATGTAGAGTTCCAAGAAGGTTTATTACCTTTCAGGCATAGAATTATTTTGTCTAAAGAAATGTTCTAAGACACCTTAAGAAGTTGAGGAGATAAATGGATTCCCTATACATATGCAGTAGGTAGCCTAATGTATGCCATGTTGTGTACTACAGCTAGACATTTGCTATGTAATGGGAATAGTAAGTAGATATCAATCCAATCCAGGATTTGATCGCTAGATGACGGTTAAAACTATTTTCAAGTATTTTAGGAGAAGGGGGAAGTATATGCTAGTGTATGGTGCTAAGGATTTGATCCTTACAGGATACATTGATTCTGATTTTCAAACTGATAAGGATTTTAGAAAATCCACATCAAGATCAGTGTTCACTCTTAACGAAGGGGCTATAGTATGGCGTAGCATTAAGCAAGGCTATATTGTTGACTCTACCATGAAGACAAAGTATGTAGCTACTTGTGAAGCTACTAAAGAAGTTGTCTGGCTTAGGAAGTTTTTGATAGATTTGAAAGTTGTTCCAAACATGTCAATGTCCATCACCCTATATTGTGATAATAGCAGTGTTGTGGTAAACTCCAAGGAGCCTCGAAGTTGCATTGAGCGCAAGTATCATTTCATCAGGGAGATTATGCAATGGGGAGATGTGATCGTCACAAAGATCGCTTCAGAGAATAACGTTGATGATCCTTTTACAAAGACTCTCATAACTAAGATTTTAGAAGGTCACCTGGAGACATAAAACTGGATCACATTTGAGTATATAGCCAAGACAGTCTATAAGTATAGGTATAGGGTTGGGTACCTTATCATGGAAATACTATGAATGCGACCACTTTGTATTTAAGACAAATGATGTGATCCTGAATCGTTTATATAGAGACATACCAGTGAGGGCATCCTATGCAAAAGATGTTTGTATAAGACTGGACCATGAAATAGTCACTTGTCTTTATAACACCATTTACTGTTAAAACTGACTGTTTCATTTTGATAACTTAAGGTAATTCGATCTTAATTCTGAGCGAACTATGAAGTCCTGTTTATTCAGGATTATTCTTTAATCTGCATGGATGAGAGTGATTCAACATCGCCGCTCAATAAGGCTCCCATTTTAGGGGTAATACCAAGTAGATAGCTAGAGACATAGTCCTACAAGTTGGAATTTACTTCTACCCGATTTTAAGGTTAGCAAATAGGTTGTTCCCTTAAGTATTAACTCCTAGTCTTGAACAAGAGGCCCTACCCTCTCTATGACTGAGAGGGGCTCGATTTATTGGTAGGACCATAAACCAATTGTTCATTAGTGGAACAGTGGAGACTTAAGGAGATATATTATAGGGGTAAAACGGTAGTTTTGACCCAGTTGTAAATATGAACAACCTATGAAGGATCGACTTACTGATCATGGTTAAATCAAGTGGACAAAAATATATCTACAATGAGGAAAGTGTAGCTATTGAGCTTTAGTGAAGTGTCCCAGTAGTTAATGAATATTAATTAATTCGGTTAAAAAAGTTTATCCAATTAATCTCGGATCGTTGGAGTTCATAATTTGGTCCATTAGGTCCCTTTGCTAGCTCATATTGGACTAAACCTTAGAATAGTATGACGAGTGAGTTTGAAGTGTTCATATTAGAATTAGGAAATAAGCGTTAAATATCTGCGATATATTTAACGACAATTGAATGATGAAGAGAGAGTTAGAGATATTTAAATCTTATCAAAACTATGAATAAGGATTTATCGGGATTAGTGTTGGATTTAATAATTGAATATTAAATTAAATTATTTAATGAATTATTTAATATTAATTTGATTTAAAATTATTTATTTGAATTAATTTTGAATTAAATGGAATTAATCAAAGTTGGTCAAAGTCAAATGTTGACTTTACCAAACTTTGAAGGTCAAAGGTCAAAAGTTCAATTCACTAAGTGGGAAATTCCAAAATTAGTTTTGAATTAAAATTTGACTAAAGTCAAATGTTGACTTCACCTCGTGGAAATATCCAAGAATGATTTTTAGTAGAAAAATCCAACTCTTAGTGAATTAGTAAGTAATTCATTTGGCAAAGTGTTGATTCCATAAAATGTCACTTATCCCATTAAATTGAGTCCATTTTGAAGTGTCAAAATTTGGTTAACTCAATTTTACATGAATTGCATGTAATTGCTCTATAAATAGTATACTTTAATAAAGATTAAACTTCTTGGCTATTTTGGTGATTTTCAAGTTAGTTGAAAAACAAATTCTTCTTGTCAACTTAGAGATTCTAAAAGAGTTTTAGAATTTAAGTCCTCAATTCTCTCCCAATTTCTATTTTAAATTCATCCCTAATTTAGTCACTCATCGGATCCCATCATCCGTTCTAAGGCCAGAGAATAGTCGAGAAGACTATCGTGGTGGTTCACAATCAGTTCATGAGAAGATTGGAATGAAATTGGTGGTCAATTTGGAGCTACAAAAGTTGTAACTCAAACTCTAATTTCAAATTTATTTGCATGCATGTTTTATCTTTAAAATTAATGAAATTTAGAATGCTTAAGATCCAAATTATTTCCGCATGCACGTTGTTTATTCTTATAGAACAATGCGACCTCACCCTTTCATTAGCCCGAGAGGGGTTAGTTTATAGTTAAATTATAAATTGTTTGTTCATTAGAGGAATCGGTAACATTTAAGGAGTTAGATATAACTATAGGGATAAAACGAAAATTTTGGCCCAATTTTAGTTACGGGCAATTTGTGAAGGGTCAACTTACTGTTGATTGGTTATATCCAATAGACATAGAAATATATCAATAATGCGAAGAGTATGTAGGGATGAAAATCCTAATGCAGCGGAAAAAGACAAGACCAAACTCGAAATAATTTAGGAGACTTGAAATACCCATATACTAGGAAATTCCAGATAAGTTATAGAGACCAAAAGAAAAACAACCTACTGTAAAATAAAACCTAGGTTAAGTATGCATAATTAATTCTACAGAGAAAGGCAACAAACTTACTTTTGTAGAAACCCCGGATGAAAATCGCCAAAACTCCTTGGGATTGAAATCAATACCACCAGGAGGCAACCTCTATATTCTCTGAGAATTAAGGTATGCGGTTTGGGGAATCAAAAATTAATTAGGAAGCAGGAAGAATTTTAGAAAGGGAGAGAATATTGTATATAGAACTCTTCTGTGCAAAAAAAAAAACAAAAAAAAAACAAAAAAAAACAAACAAACTTGCGACAACAACTTTCCTGCATACGATTTGCAAGTATTTTATCAAAGGAAAGAGAAAGAGTGAAACGTAGAAGTCATCCCACGTTTCTGTTAACTCCCTCCGTAGGAATTAACTTTTAATTAAAATTAAATAAATAAATCTTATTTAATCAATGATTTCATTTAAATCATATTTAAATGAAACATCTCTCATATAATCTATAGTTTTAATATAATTAAATCAAATTAAATTAAATTAATAATTAATTAATTAGTTACAAAATTAAATATAAAATATTTAATTTAACCTATAAATGATTCACATTCAATTATATTTTTCTCATAACCTATAGTTTTAATGTGCATAAAATACACATTAATTTTAACCTATAGTTTTAATATCAATCTAATTCATATTAAATTATTATTTGAACTCCTTCAAATATTTAATTCCCCCGTAAATTTATTTTGAATCATATCCAAAATTAAATTTATATTATAAAGTTTAATTAAAATATAAATTTTATATTATAATGTATTATTATACATTATATTATTCCTCTAAGTGAACAGCTGCACTCTTCTAACTACAGATATACTTCTGTGTCAATGGATATAGACCAATAAAAGCAAGTTAGTCCTTCACAAGTGCTCGTAACACCAATTGGGTCAAATTACCATTTTACCTCTGGGTTACCTTTGTATCCTTAAATATCAATGCTTCTCTAATGAACAACATGTTTATGGTCCAACCATTAATAGAAATCATTTTTGGGCCAGTGAGAGGTTAGGACCCTTTGTTCAAGTCCCGAAGATACCACTTAAGGGAACACTCATCTACTTACCCTAAAGTTGGGAAGAAGTGAAATCCATATTGTATTATTATGTTCCCAACTCTCCACTCGGTATTGTCTCGAAAATGGTAGACTTTTGGAGTCGGCGAACTAGCCACTCTCACCCATACAAATCAAAGGAAAATTCCTAGTGAACAGGAGTTCATAATATACTCAAGATTAAGATTAAGTTGCCTAGGTCTTCCTATTGAAATATGAACCTAACTAGTCAACTATGTTACATCTAATGGTTACTATTTCGCGGTCCAATCTTATGTAAACTTATTGCATAGGATACCCCCACTCATATGTGTGAAACCCGGATCTCCATTTTCCTACTTAAGTGATTAAAGGGTTAATTAGGAGAAAGTTAAATCCTATGTTATGTAAATAATCTAATAATTTTACAATTGTCATAATAACTGTAATAATTGTCACTTTCTGTGGATCAACAATTAGTAAGAGTGAATGTAAACTATAATGGTTAGGTATTATAGTTACGATAACCATATTTGATCTTGGAGTACGAGTAGAGAGGACCCTAAAAGGATAAAAAGAAGAGAAAACCTTGAAGAATTAAATCCTGAATAGTGAAGAAATGATTGAAGAACTGAGGAAAATATAGAAAATTATTTGGGAAAATTCGTGTGAAAGTTGCACGAAGATAAACCATATTCACAGTAGTTAACGAGATTAGAAAGAATGAGAGTGGAGAGAGCGACACCAGCGAGAATGGAGGCAGCGAGAGAATGGGAGAGAGCGAGATTGATTTGAGCGAGAGAATGGGAGAGAGAGCGAGATTGGAGAAAAGCAAGAGTTTGAGCGAGGAAGTTGGAGAGAGCGAGAGTGGAGAAAGCGAGAGTTTGAGCGAGAAAGTTGGAGAGAGCGAGAGTGGAGAGAGCGAGAAAGTGGGAGAGAGCGAGAGTGGAAAGAGAGAGACCAGCGAGAAAGTGGGAGAGAGCGAGAGCGAAGAGAGCAAGAGCAGCCTGAACGCCTCATTCGAACGTCATGCCCACGCGATCGAAGGAAACTGCCTGTGCATCGAACGGTCGGGCATTTATGCATTGAATTTGGCCACGATCTTATAGATTATGCATTGAAAACCCTAAATTGAATGCAAACAAAGCTTAAAGATGTAAGGGCAAACATCAATTAAAATTTAGGTGTCCGATTAAGGGAAATTCTTAAACCCTAAGAAATTGTGTTGGATGCGTTTGGGAAGAACACATTGAACCAAGGTGAAGTCAGCTTATGTTGATAAAGGGAGGATTAAACATTTGGCCATGTAGCCAAGTAGGTGGTGTCAACACCATAGGAGGTTTGGACGCCTATAAATAGAGTCTTTAGGATTTCATTTTCAAATCACAAATCATAAAATTCTTAAAAAGAGGGGGAGAGTAGAGTGCATTGGACAGTGAGGGTGAAGGAGAATGCATCAACTTGAGACGAGGAGATCTCTCAATCTACTCGAGTGTTTGATGTAAGCTCAAAGCCATCTGAAAGATAAGAGAGTCTAGTTTTCATGGTGAGGCTTCCGGAGAAGAAGCTCTAAGGAATTTGGCTGGAGAATGAGAAAAGACAGAGGGGTTAAGCTATCGGGTAAGCTAAGCCAGTCTTGATGTTTGGATGATTCCGGCTAAACCATGAAGATTTATGAGCTAAGATTTTATGGTAAGATTCTTGAGACATTTTAGAATAGTTTTTTAGAAGGAAGTATCTCAAAATAAGGTTTAGAACTATGAGTAATCTAAACTGTAAGTTGGATCTAGATTCTAAGGGTAAAAAGGGAGCCCGAGGTAGAAAAGGGAACTATTAAAAAGGCTCCTAAGCAATTAAGGTGAGTATTATAGCTTTGATCATTAACACATAGTGTGAATGTTATAGCGTTATAGTTCCGATATATCGTGAGTGTTATGTTGCTTTGATAGATAAAGAATATTGTGTGTTTATACAGTGTTGATATTGATAGTAAATGCATATTATGAGTATTCACTTAGTTTTATACTCTGATATTGGAATATATGCATCTGTAGATACATATTACATGCTTTGGTAATATGATGTTGCCATGATATTATTTGTGTATGACTATGGAAACTGTGATTATGCCCGGGATGTGGTTAGCATGCTTAACAAAAGGTGCTTGACGGGAAAAATTGGTCAGCTTCGTTCGGCGGGAAATAATGGTCGGCTTTGATGGGCGGGAAATAATGGTCGGCTTTGGTCGGCGGGAAATAATAGTCGGTGACGACCGACAGAAAATATGGTCAAGTACCTATGCATTGCTATCAGGATAAATAAAATGGTCGATGTGCACATTGGTGGGAATTGGGGTCATAGGAAGGTTTCCATAGATGATTGTATTGATTGATGATATGATATGCATGCTACGTGTAGCTTTTGGGATAAAGATTACTAGTTGCATGATTATATCTTTGACTGTGCATGGAGTTGATAATTGCAGAGTGTTGGCAGTGAGTGATGATTTCCCAAAAATGAATGATTTTCAAATGTTTTTACTTAATTCCCTTCCCCCCCCCCCTCCCCCCGGATAGTGGAAGATGAGGAGTTTCAGGGTGCTGCTAAGGTGAAGGTCTGCCACGTGCCCCAATTACACTTCCAGAGGGTTTTTACAATTGTCGTTGTAAACTTTGTTGTTAAGTCCTTAAGTTGTATAAAAATTATATCACTATCGTAATAAAAGATGGGCCTACTTAATCCGTTATAGTTTATCTCTTTGACTTAATCATTCCTCTGTGTATAAGTTATAGTATGGTATCAGAGTTATTCAACAAGAATCATTAGGCAGTAAGTGTCAGCTCAAGGGTTGATAACTGCTGCAGTCGCATCCCTCTCCCAGGCTAAAAAAGTGGTCTGGGGGAGGGGTGTGACAATATGTTACCTACATGAACAAATTGGATCATTGCGTTTGTATCAAATATAAAATGGGTCATATCCATAGTGTCACCAGGATAAGGTACCTGTTGGAAATGACAACACCCTTAGGATAGCAGCAAACAGTCTGGAGCGGAACCTACAAAACAAAAGCTCGTTATAGGATGAGTCGCAAAGCTCGCTCTCTTTAAGACATTTCGTGCTTCTTTCTGACGGAAAACGAAAATGAATGTTGTGCTCTGAACTGTTGAAAGACACGACTTTTATAGGTCTTCAGAGTTGAATTGCCATGAGAGGAAAATGCGTTCAGCCTCTGAAAGTGTGTGCAAAAGGCGGATGACAAGAAGATATGAACGAAAGATACGGGCAGGGAAGACCGAGAAGGCCAGATGAATATTTTTTTTCTTTTTAATAATTAAATAACAAAAATAAAATAAAAATAATGAAAAAAATAATATTTTTGTCGGACGGGGATGTGAGGCGCGTGTGTGGGACATCCACCGAACCCACATTGGTCTATCTTCTCACTCCCTCCAAAACATGGGTACCCCTTGGGGCCCAAATCTATAGCCCAAGGTTGGAGTACAAAAAAAAGACTCCCTTTTCAAAATCTACCAATGTGGAATTCTCAACCAAAGGTTGGTTCCCTTTAGATTTTTTTTTTTAAAAAAAAACAAAGTTAAAGTTTCACCCAACAATCCTCTATCTGAAAATTTAAACATAAGAAAAAACAAAATTTTCATCGAGCAGTTTCAGTCTATACAACACTGTGTATAAGCAAAGGTGTCTTACGACTTGAACCTTTACGTAATGTAGATGATTTCAGTCTATACAACACCGTGCATAACCTTTATATAATGTAGTTTCACACAACAATCCCCCACTTGAAAATTTAAACATAAGAAAAAACAAATTTTTAATCGAGTAGTTTCAATCTATACAATACTGTGCATAAGTAAAGGTGTCTTACGACTTGAACCTTTACGTAATATATATGATTCATAATATACTAGAGTAACCCTTAGTTTTGAACTCTATCTTTAACAACATCTCACACATAGTGTCACTAGGGTATAGTTCGAAAGCCCGTGCTTTAAGACTTAGCACGTGTATCCCGATTTACTGAACGCTCTAGAGAGTGAGCTTAAAAAACTCCATAGGAAGCAACCCCCACTTCCACATTCACATAGGTGAGTCTATCAAAAGTACTCTTATAGTTAGGTACCCCACTTATCATCAAGTATAGATCTCATTAAGAACTAAATTCAACCTCTTTACGCTTCAGGATATCATGCTCAAACTCTAAGTCATAGGAATGAAACTCTGTGTTTTTTTAGCATGATTCAATACATATCACTTGTGATCAGTTATTACCCGTTGAACCTGTTTCTCGGGATCTCCAGTCTACATATTGAGTTTTCCTCACAGTGATTCATCTTTCTATAAGCATGAGTCTCATCCTTTTTGAGGTTTTGAAAACCTTCTCTTTGACTAGTCTTTTCATCAAAGGATCTGCCAAATTTCCATCAGTTCGTATATGATCCACTCTAACTGCACCAGTAGTGAGAAACACTCTAATGATACTATGTTTACGACATATTTGTTGTCTTTCTCCGTTGTAGTAACGTTTTGAACTTTTGTGATTGTTGCAGTATTATCACAATGGATCAATATGGTTGGTACCAACTTTTCCCATAAGGGAATCTCTTATAGCAAACTTCTAAGCCAACCTACTTCTTCACTAGCTGTCGCTAGTACTGTTATTTCTAACTCCATCATAGATTGGGCTAAAATAGTCTATTTCTTGGACTTCCAAGAAATAACTCCACCTGCTATATTAAAGATATAGTCACTTGTAACCTTTGAATAATCCGAAAGGGAGTTCCAGTCAGCATTGCTAAATCCTTCCAAGACAGCCGGGAACTTCTAATAATGTAATCCTTGGTTTTGGGTTTTCTTCAAGTACCTTACAACCCTTTCTATAGCATTCCAATGCTCTTTACTAGGTATGCTTGTAAACCTACAAAGTAATCCTACAACATAAGCTACGTCAGGCCTAGTGCAGTCAGCAACGTATCTAAGGCTGCTTATGATGCTCCTATACTCAAATTAATTAACATTGTCACCAGTGTTCTTGAACAACTTAACACTAGGGTCATAAGAAGTATAGGCTAGTTTACATTCAAAGTAATTATATTTCTTTAGAATCTTTTCTACATAGTGAGATTGATCCAAGGAAATTCCCTTTTCAGACCTAGTCACTTTTATGCCTAAGATTACACTAGCTTCTCTTAAGTCTTTCAGGTCGAAGTTTGCACTCAATACAGATTTCACATCATTTATAACGTGAAAGTTCGATCCAAAGATTAACAGATCATCTACATATAGACACAGGATAGTGCAAAGATTATTTTCAACCTTATGGTTGATGCATTTGTCACTTTCGTTAACCTTGAAACCTTTAGATAGGATTAGGTTATCAAACTTTTCATGTCATTGCTTAGGAGCTTGTTTCAGACCATAGAGAGATTTGTTTAGTTTACACACCTTATTTTCTTGACCATCGACTACAAAACCCTCAGGTTGTTCGATGTAAATCTCTTCTTCAAGTTCACCATTTAGGAAGGCAATCTTTACATCCATTTGATATACTACGAGGTTACAAAGGGAAGCAAGAGAAAACAGAACACAAATTGAGGTAATTCTAGAGGCATACCTTCAGTTATTATCTCATAAGCAATTTCTACAGTTTGTGGTACTGAGCCTCCATAGATTTATCATCCGTCATCTGGAACTTAAGATAATGACTGACATCATTTTTTTGACCCGGCCTCCTCGGTATCGTACTTCTTTTGCAAGGTGTCCCAGACCTCCTTTGCTGTCTTTATTGTGTTATAGTAGTCATACAGATCATCAGTCAAACCATTTAGTATAAAATTCTTACATAAAAAATCTTTCTCCTCCTAGTCAGCAACTTCTTTTATCTATTATTCGGTTGATTTTTCTAACGGGACAACTGGTTTATCCTTGGGACATGTGTTGGCCACTTTCTTGATGATAAGAAAGAACAATATCTTTTGCTTCCACCATTTGAAGTTCGCTCCTTCAAAATGAAGTGGACGGTTGAGGTTAGATGCCATAATTTCGTTGTTGCTGGTTAGGGCCATTTGCGAATTGGTAGAGAGTCATCTTAAAATTGTTGAGGTTAGATGCCATAATTGGCGCCCGTGGGACGTCCAGCGAACGCACATTGATCTATCTCCTCACTCCCTCCAAAACATGGGAACCCCTTGGGGCCCAAACCCATAGCCTAAGGTTGGAGTACAAAAAAGAGACTCCCTTTTCAAAATCTACCAATGTGGGATTCTCAACCAAAGGTTGGTTCCCTTTAGTTTTTTTTCTTTTTAAAAAACAAAGTTAAATTTTCACCCAACAGTACCTGGCCTTATCCCAATTTGGGGTTGATGCCCTAAATCTCGTAGGGTCATATAGTTTGTAAATGTTATTGAACAAACTCATTGTTTTTTTTAATAAAATATATTATATTTTATTCCACATTTTGTTGCATTAACCACAAACCAATAAACTAACATCCAAGGTTATGTTGTTGCTTAAACATGTATGTAGAGACATACAGGTAGATCATGTTTAAGTGATAACCTAAATGGTCTGTAGTAGATGGATAAGACTGGGTACCTTATCCTAGTGACATTACAAGTATGGCTCGCTTTGTAGGTGCTACAATTGTTGTAAACTACTACAAATGATCTGATCCTGATTATTCATGTATGTGAGCGGAGATATTCTATACAAAGGAGTTTGTATAAGACCAGACCAAAAAATATTCAGTCTCATTATATAACGTCGTTCATATAGAGACTTACATTTTACCAAGATGACCATAGGTAACATGACTTGAATCCTGAGTAAGTTGTGAACTCCTGCCTATGAGGGCGGTCCTTTGATTTATATGGGTGAGAGTGGTCAGATCACCGATTCAACAAGCCTACCATGTTGAAATTCGTCTGATTAGTGAGCTGGGAACAGAACTACACAAGAAGGAATTCACTCCTTCCCCAAGGTCGAGGTAAGTAGATAAATTGCTTTTTTAAGGGCTGATTTTGGGGCTTGAACAATGTAGCGCCACACCTTCTCCTGGCTTGATAAGGGTTTAGTCCTAGTTGGACTATGATCTAGTTTATTAAGAGGGATCAGTGGTACTTAAGGAGTTAGATGTAACTACAGGGGCAAAACGGTATTTTTTTGGGCCAGTTTGTACTTCCGAGCAATTTGTGAAAGGTCATGTACTATTGATTGGTTATATCCAATAGAACACAGAAATTTATCTATATTGTGAAGAGTACAGGCTGTTGTTCTTTAGTGGAATGCCTCGATAGGTTAACAGATGATGAATAATTTAATTAAAATTTGATTAATTATTCAGTAACTGTTGAAACTTTAAGCTACAGGTCCATGAGGTCCCCTTAGTAACTCAATAGGATTAAATGAGAATAAGTTTTTAGATTAATTTGAATTTTTCAAATATTGAGGGATTTAATTATATATGAAATAATTAAGTTATTTTAATTATATGTGAATATGATTATTAAGTGTATTTGATACATTCTAGCCTTAGTGAGAGAAATAAATATTTAAATATGATTCAAATATTAATTATATGAATTGGATTCATAATTGTTAAATTTAATATAAATATGATTTATATTAAATGTCATATTAAAGAGAAAAGAATCTATAGGATATAATGTATATGATACATATTAAAATATAGATATTGTTATATTTTATATAACAATAATATTTAATATATATTTATATGATAATTAGTTATCATATTTATATATATATATATATATATTATTTGTTAATTTGATTTAAATGAGGAGTTACAACTCTCTGCCCCTCTTTTCTCTCCACCCACGTAAGTGGGTAGTTGCTATATTTTGGCTTTTGAAAAGAGAAGAGAGAGTCTCCTTCTTTAAGAAACACACTGTGTGAAAACAGAAGTTTTGTGAGTTTTGGGTTGTTAGTGAACAATCTCAACTCTTCCTCCTCTCTACTCAAATTGATATTCCCTCATTCCAAAAGAGTCAGAGCCCATCACTCATGTGTTCTCTGCCTGAAAATACCGAGGAAGCCATCGTGGTAGTGTCGAATCTTGATCGAGGGATACTTGAAGAAAGTCTTCAAAGGTAAGAGTTTCTAAAACCCTAAGTTTTCTTTTAACTTAAGCATGCTGTAATTTATGTAAATGCATATCTTGTTCTTGTCTTTGCTGTAAAAATTAATTTCTTTAAGGAATAGTGTTTGGGATGGTCCGCTTCTGCACAAGGTTCCCTTTAATTTGGGTTCCTTCAATTGGTATCAAAGCCAGGTTTGCTGGTTTACTGATCCCAAATTCCAGTTCTTATTGAATCAATTTTGCAGTAATGGTGGGTTTTAATATTCTGTATTCTATTCATAATTCATGTGATGATTTTTTAGTTATGAATGTAGTTTTGTTGATGGATGTTTTCAAGATAGGATACCTAGTTTTAAGGCTTTGTTCGTTTATAAATTTTATTTGTAAAGGCCCCTGGTTTGGGCATAATTATGCTATAGAATCTGTATTCATTGTTTTGAGTCGCTCGTGCTGTTTTCGGGGAGCTTCAAAGAAGAAATTCAAAACCATGCTTTGATGAGGAAAAAAGCAGTTCTACAAATGCTACACGATCATGTAGTATTTGCTAATTGGTCGTGTAGCTACTGCTACAAAATCATGTAACTTTTGCTACAAGTTCATGCAGCAAGTTTCTCCAGCATTTACAACAAGTTTGCTACATGATCACTATAGAGCGTTCGTTAAAGGGTGGTTCGATTCGAGCGGTTCAAGACCTGGTTCACTTGTTCTGAACCAGATGACTCTTACTCTTATAATATTTAGCCTTTAAGTTTCTTTTAGGTGTCCTATCCCGATCCATTAACTGTTAGATTTAAATATAGATATGATGTATGTTTTTCCTTATATGTCATATTGTACGTCATATAGTTTTAAAACCAACCACTGGTTATGCATTTATATTCATGCATCATTTTATATTATAAATGTTATAATATATGTATATGCACGATTTAAATTATATAGCATGCTCATACATCATATAGTATACATGTTATAGTATATGTATGCATGCATTTATAGCATGTCCATGTATTATTTATATTATAATTGTTATAATATATAGTTGAATGAATGTATGAAAGTATGCTATAATATGATTCATTACCTTATTATATAATTGTTATATATGTTAGTAATGAATGGAGATTGCATGAAGCATGATATTACCTTAGGTTAATTTAAATTTATAAATGTTATGATTAACTAAAGTATGTCAAGCATGCAATGAATGTTTTAATTGTTTCATTTACTTATAATATTTATAAAGAAATTAAATTAGAATTAAAATCAATAATGAAGAGTTACATGCAAACCTTATGCTATAATCAATTTTTAAAATTATTTTAAAATATGATTGAGATAGTCCTAAGATCACGTTTCTAATTAGATTAGAAATCTTAGTTTAATCTTTTAATCGGTTTAATAGGATTAAATTGATTCTTAAGAAAAGATTAAATATGTAATAAATATATCTATAAAGGACCTTTTGTCTAAGGCGGGTTCTGTCTAGGCTGGGGTACTTAAGTTGACGGCAACGTTGCACCCCTACCTGGGAACCTACCCGCAAAGGTGAATTAGATAGGCTTGTTACATGCATGCAAGTTTGATCAAAGTCTATTAAAGAGTTTAATGAGACTTCAATCAAAATTGTTTAATCATCAAAGACAAGTGTTGTTTTTTAGCAAATTAAACATTCATTTAGATAAAATCAGTAGCTGGATTTTTCCTAAGTGAATTAACCCTAGGTAAAAAAAACTCTGTGAGAGGAAAATGGGTATATGATACTTCATTTTATCCTCTACTTGTTTCTCCCTATAAATTCACATCGTGAGATCTGCACTCAGCCTTGAGGCACCATGGGTGTCCCCTTACGGGTGGCATTTGGGTAAGTCAATAATAAGTGAATGGAGAGAGTGTTTATAGTAAGTGGGAGTGAGACGTGTAATAACATATCTCTTGGTTTCTCTCATTAGGTTAAATAAAGTTTCATGCATCACCTCGTGCCATCGTGGATGTCCCCCTAAAGGATGGCAATATTGTATGATGCTTTATTCAATCCCCAGAAATGGATAGGGTTGCTTTAATTTCATGTCTCAATCAGTTTTTCCCTACAGTTGGCTCATTGGGGCGGAACTCTAGAACCTAAAATATGGGATTACACTTACAAGAATTGTTAAGCATGTTAACAAATTATGGACCAAACAATGGTGATTGTTAGTTACAGTGACAAGATGTTGTTTCTGTCTAATGGTTAAGAATGTCTTATTTCAACGAAGGGATACTTGATCACCCTACGGCGACTTTTGTCCTACCTCACTGAAACATCATTGCAAATAGATGTAACTTAGGGTACACTAAACTATTTTGCTAAAAATCTGATTGGTTGTCTTAAGTGGTTTAATGCAAGTAGACTAAATGTAAATAGTTCGTTCTTTTTCAGCAATTACTTTAACATGGCTACCGCTACTTTAAACTTACTCGTTGCAGATAAATTAACGGGAGAGAATTACACTAGTTGGAAAAACACAATCAACACAATATTGATCATTAATGATCTTCGTTTTTTCCTCATGAAGGATTGTCCTCCCATTCTAGCTTCTAATGCTCCTCGAAACGTTCGGAAAGCTTATGAGCATTGAACACAGGAAAACGATAAGGCCCAAGCATATATCTTGACAAGTCTTAACGAAGTCTTGGCCAAGAAGCATGAGCCAATGCTCAAAACTCGTGAGATCATGGAGTCTCTGAGGGAAATGTTCGGACAACCATCCGCACAACTCATGACGCTCTGAAACCATCTTCAATGTCAGTATGTAAGAAGGGGTATCTATTCGAGAACATGTTCTCAATATGATGGACTACTTCAACGTGGCAGAGATGAATGGGTCAAGCATTGATGAAGCCAGTCAGATTAGCTTCATTTTGGAATCTTCACCTGAAAGATTCCTGCATTTCTGTAGCAATGCTGTTTTGAACAGGATTAACTACAACCTGACCACTCTGCTTAATGAGCTACAAACCTTCCAATCCTTGATGAAAAGCAAGGAACATAATGGTA
Source organism: Benincasa hispida (assembly GCF_009727055.1). NCBI lineage: Eukaryota > Viridiplantae > Streptophyta > Magnoliopsida > Cucurbitales > Cucurbitaceae > Benincasa > Benincasa hispida. Next base: position 52,257,696 of record NC_052353.1, on the reverse strand, counting down.
AAGCAAATTTTGTTTCATCTTCTAAGAAGTTCCATAGAGGTTCGACCTCTGAGACTAAGCCTGTACCATCTTCCTCCGGCACCAAAAAGTGGAAAAATAAGAAAGGTGGAAAGGAGAAAGCTAACCTGTAGTTGTCGCTCTAAGGGGCAGAAAACCAATCAAGGCTACAAAGGGAATTTGTTTCCACTGCAACCAAGATGGGCATTGGAAGAGGAACTACCCCAAATACTTGGCAGAAAAGAAGAAGGCCGTGCAGGGTAAATATGATTTACTTATATTGGAAACCTGCTTAGTGGAGAATGATGATTCTATCTGGATTATAGACCCTGAGGCCACTAACCATGTTTGTTCTTCATTTCAGAGAATTATTTCCTGACGGCAACTAGATGTTGGTGAAATGACAATGCGGGTTGGAACTAGGCACGCGTCTTGGCTATGGCAGTGGGAGGTCTTTGATTGACTTTACATAACAAATTTCTTATTTTAGAAAATATATAGTTCCTGATTTAAAAAGAAACTTTGTTTCGGTAAATTATTTGCTTGAACATTCATACTGTATCAACTTCATTATAAATAAAGTGTTTATTTCCAAAAGTGGTGTTAATATTTGTTCTGCAAAACTGGAAAACAATCTTTATGTGTTAAGACCGTTAGCAACTAACGCCCTCCATAACACATAAATGTTTAAAATTGCAGTAACTCAACATAAAAGACTTAAAATTTCTCCTAAATAAAATGCCCAACTTTGGCACTTGAGGTTAGGACACACCAATCTCAATAGAATTGAGAGGTTGATGAAGAATTGGCTTCTAAGTGAGTTAGAAGAAAATTCTTTACCTGTATGTGAGTCATACCTTGATGGCAAGATGACTAAGAGACCTTTTACTGGAAAAGGTCACAGAGCCAAAGAACCTTTAGCGATAGTGCATTCAGACTTCTATGGTCCGATGAATGGAAAAGCTAGGGGAGGTTACGAATATTTCATCACCTTTACTGATGATAATTAAGGATATGGGTACGTTTACTAATGCAACATAAGTCTGAATCTTTTGAAAAGTTCAAAGAATTCAAGGTTGAAGTTTAAAATGCATAAAATAGAATGATTAAAACATTTCTATCTGATCGAGGTGGAGAGTTTATGGATTTGACATTCCAAAACTATTTTATAGAACATGGAATAGTATCTCAACTCTCAAAACCTGGTACACCTCAGCAAAATGGTGTATCAGAAAGGAGAAACCAAATCCTGTTGGACATGGTTTGGTCAATGATGAGTTACGTTTCCTTACTTGACTCATTTTAGAGCTATGTAGTAGAGACTGCAGCATACATCCTGAACTGCGTTCCATCCAAGAGTGTTGCTAGAATACCTTTGGAATTATGGAATGGTCGTAAAGCTAGTTTATGCCATTTCATAATCTGTGGTGTCCCAACACATGTGGTTGAGGCTAATCCTAAGAAATTGGAATCAACTTCTATGAAACCCGGATTTCAATTTCCCTACTTAAGAAGGTAATTAAGGAAATAACTAAATGTAAGTTAAATCCTATGTTGAAGAAAAGAAAATTTCTAAGTGTTGAAGAGATTTTCTTTGAGTAGCTTTGAGTTGAGCCTTAACTAGTAAAAATTTGGCTCAGTGCGAAGTAAAAAAGAAACCATGTGTTTGGTGTTAGGAGACATGAACGCATGAGATGAGGCTGAGTTAGTAGAGGTTTAAAGAAATTAAGCATTGAAGCCAAGGACAACCGTGTGTTGAGCTTGTGAGCTTTGGATGCATGTTGGTCGAAGTGTTGGCAAGAGGCATTGCTAAAGGTTGCTCATGCGTTGAGGCTACGTGAACGAGAGCAAGCGAAGCTTGAGCACAAGGCACTGGGCGGACGATCGTGTAACTATGGGTGGCGCTGAGCGACTAGACGATTGTGTAGCTAAAGGCGACACTAAACGATGTGAAGTGATGTACTAGACAATAGAGATACACAATAGGTGATGCCACTACACAATCAGTGTAAGCGCTAGACAATAAGTGTAGAAGTTGGACGATATCGCTAGACGATAACACTAAATGATGAGCTCGAGTGTCAGACGATGCGTTAGGCACGAATGCTGGGCGATAGACTACACGATGGCGCTACACAATAGACACAGTGCTAGACAATGGGCATTGCACGATAGACGCAGACGCTGGACGATGGCGCTACACGATAAGCGGATGTGCTAGATGATGGGCGTGATGCATTAGACGATAGGCGCCAGTGCTACACGATGGAACTACACGATAGGCGCAGGAGCTATGTGATAGGCTACGCATTAAACAATGAGCGTCAACAAGATCGTTATCAGCGAGAGATACGTGATAACGAGATCGTTGAGAGAGAGAGATCACTATACGATGGGGCATAAGTTTATGTGATGGGCTAGGCTCTAAATGATTGGAAACAACGAGTGGTTAGATGGTGCGCGACAGCAGGAAGGCTGGATGTTAAGCGACAACGAGAGATTTAGTAAACGATGGGGTTGTGCGATGATGTGCAAGAGCTGCACAATGGACTAGACGATGGGCCATGTGTTTAAGCGGTACTGAGGCTTGCATTACGCAAAGATGATAAGTTCACCTGGATAACTAGTTGAACCGAGAGGAGTTTGAGCTTGAGGTGGACAAATAGAGTTTCATGAAAAGGAAGACTTATGCATGAGTAAGACAACTCAAGCAAGTGAGTGGCATGGAAGTAGGTGAATGGCAAGGAAGAAGGTGGTGGCAAAGCATGGTGCAAACACTCCAAAGTAGAAGGTGTCTTGCGTTAAGGGCTTTGTAAGATGAGAAGGATCGGTTTCTTTGGCCTATAAATACCACCACAAGGTGACTCTTCAGTTCATAACCCGAAATCATCTTGAAATATAGTAGGAAGAGAGTGTAAGAATAGTTTCGGAGGAAGATCATACGTTTCCAAGAGAAGGAGATGTTGTCGGACAGTGAGGTTTAGAAGTAGCATCAAATTGGGATGAGGAGTTCTCTCAGAATACTTATGCGTTTGGAGTGATTCTAAAGCCATTTGAAAGCTGAGAGAGTCTAGTTTTCAAGGTAGGTCTGTCGGAGAAGAAGCTCTAAGGAATCAGGCTAGAGAGTGAAGAAAATATAGAATGGTTGAGTTGTCAGGTAAGCTTGAGCCAGTCTTGATGATTTGAGGATTCCAGCCAAACCACGAGAAGTTATGAGCTAAGATTGTAAGGTAAGCTTCCTAATACATTCTAGAACATTTTTATAAAAGAAAGTATCTCGAAATAAGGATTAGAATGATGAGTAACCTGAGATTAAATTTGAAACTGGAATTTTGGTTTCAAAAGGGAGCCTGAGGAAACCAAGGAACTTCTAGATAAAAAGGTTCCTACCTTACCAAAGTGAGTGGTTAATTTCCTTTAAGTCTTAAGCATATCTTTTAGACTATATTTATATGCTTATGTTGTGAATGAGTAATTAGCATGAGAATGAGATTATGTGATCGAGATGGTCAAGGGATCATCAACCTAGTTCCTGAGCCCGGAACCAGAACCTCACAAGATGGTTAAGGAACCGAGAGGTCTAGTTCCTAAGCCTATAGGAGGAACCTCATATGGGATGGTCAAAAGGTCAGCAAGCCTAGCTTTTAAGCCCATAAACAGGGAACTATGTGCACATAGAAGACATAAGAAACATAAGGAACGCAAGAGAGTAAGCGTTTATGACTTATCAGTTTAACTACCTATCGTGTGTATAGGTAGAATTTGAGAACAAACTCATTTTGAGTAGTATCAGTTTAACTATCTACCATGTGTGTAGATAGAGTTAAGAATAGACTCATTCAAGGCTGAGGTTTAAGTATCAACCTCGTATTTATGATATGCTTGTATTATTATGAGTTGAAATAGACTCTAGAAGTTACTTACCACTCACTGAGCTTCTTGAAGCTCATTTTTTTCTTTTCATGTTTTTCTTCCCAGGTAGCGAAAAGTGAGGAGTTCCAGGGTGCTACTATGGTCAAGGTCTGCCACAGTAGCCACACTTCGGGTTATAAGAGTTCTTGATGTAAACTTTGTAGTTAAGCCTGAGAGTTGTATAAATGTTATACTGTTGTAATAAAATGAGCTTAATCAAATTGTTGTTGTTTATATCTTTGGCTTAAATTTTATGAGAGAAGAGGTTCAGATGGGCAGTAGGTGTCACAAAAGGGTGGTATATGCGGTCCTTCATGCCTCTCCTCGGGCTTAGGAGACAGGCTCGAGGTAAGGTATGACTTTGTGCCTATTTGTAGGCTACCCCAAAGGAACGAGAGGTGGTTACTTCATTGATCCTAAAGAAAACAAAGTGTTTGTATCAATAAACACTATTTTTCTTGAAGAATACCACATAAGGGAGCACATGTCACAAAGTAAGATTGTGTTTAATGAAATTTCCACTACTGAATCTTCAACAAGAGTTGTCGAAGAACCTAGTACCCCAAAGGGAGTTGTTGAAGTAGGATCATCCAATAGGTCAAATCCACCTCAAGTGTTGAGGGAACCTCGATGTAGTGAGAGGGTTGCGAACCCATCTATTCGCTATATGGGTTTGACAGAAATCCTGGCTATGGTAGCCGATGGTGAAGTTGAGGATCAATTATCTTACAAGAAGGCAATGAAGGATATTGACAAAGATGAGTGGATCAAAGTGATGGATTTCAAAATGGAGTCTATGTACTTCAATTTTCTATGGGATCTTATAGATTAACCTGATAGGGTTAAACCTATAGGTTGTAAATGAATCTATCAGAGGAAATGAGGTGCTGATGGAAATGTGCAAATCTTCAAGGCTAAATTAGTGGCAAAGGGTTATACCCAGGTAGAGAGAGTTGACTATGAGGAGACTTTCTCACCTATTTCCATGCTGAAATCTATCATAATACTCTTGTCCATTTCCTCGTATTATGATTATGAGATTTGGTAGGTGGACATCAAGACTACCTTTCTGAATGAAAATCTTGAGGAGACCATTTACATGGAGCGACCTGAGGGATTCATAACCCAAGGTCAAGAGCAAAAGGTTTGTAAGCTTAATCGGTCCATTTATGGATTGAAACAAGCTTCTCGATCTTGGAACATAAGGTTGATACTACAATCAAATCTTATGGCTGTGATCAAAACGTTGATAAGCCTTATGTATACAAGAAGACCATTGACATTTCAATAGTTTTTCTAGTGTTATATGTAGATAATATCATACTCATTGGGAATGATGTAGGTTTACTGACTGAAGTTAAGAACTGGCTAGCGACCCAACTCCAAATGAAAGATTTGGGAGAGGCTCAATTTGTTCTGGGTATTCAGATCTTTAGAGATTGAAAGAACAAAATGCTAGCTCTGTCTCAAGCATCGTATATTGACAAGATACTTGTCAAATATTCAATATAGAACTCCAAGAGGGACTTATTGCCTTTCAGTCACGGAGTTACATTGTCTAAGGAACAGTGTCCCAAGACACCTCAAGAGGTTGAGAAAATGAGATGGATTCCCTATGATTTGAATGTGGGCAGCCTGATATATGCGATGTTATGTCTTAGACCTGACATCTGCTATACAGTGAAGATAATCAGTAGATATCAATCTAATCCAAGATTAGATCACTGGACCATCATTAAAAACATCCTCAAGTATCTACGGAGAACGAGAGACTACATGTTCGTGTATGGTTCTAAGGATTTGATCCTTACGGGATACACAAACTCTGATTTTCAAACTGATAAGAATTTTAGGAAATCCACATCATGATCAATGTTCATTCTTCACGGAAGAGCAATAGTATAGAGAAGCACCAAGCATGGGTACATTGCTGACTCCACCATGGAGGTTGAGTATGTAGCGACTTGTGAAGCTGCTATGGAAGTTTTTAGCTCAGAAAATTTTTTATTGATCTGGAAGTCGTTCTAGACATGTCAAAGCCTATCACACTTTATTGTGATAATAGTGGTATTGTAGCTAAGTCCCGAGAGCCTAGGAGTCACAAGCGCGAGAAGCATATAGAGCGAAAATATCATCTCATTTGAAAGATTGTGCATCAAGGAAACGTGATTGTCACACAGATAGCTTTGGAACACAACGTTGTTAATCCGTTGACAAAGGCCCTCAAGGGTAAGGTGTTTGAAGGTCAACTGTAAAGATATCCACGGGGCGGGGCGGGGCCGAGGATGCCATTCCCCATCCCCATCCCCGCTCCCCATTTCATTCCCCATCCCCGTGAAATTCAATTCCGCAAGTTCTTATGAATCAATTTGCAGTAATGGTGGTTTTAAATATTCTGTATTCTATTCATAATTCCAATGTGATGATTTTTTTAGTTAGATGTGTTTGTTGATGGATGTTTTCAAGATAGGAATACTCTAGTTTTAAGGCTTTGTTCGTTTATAAATTTTATTTGTAAAGGCCCCTGGTTGGGCATAATTATGCTATAGAATCTGTATTCCATTGTTTTGAGTCGCTCGTTGCTGTTTTCGGGGAGCTTTCAAAGAATAGAAAATTCAAAACCATGCTTTGATGAGGAAAAAAGCAGTTCTAACAAATGCTACAACGATCATGTACGTATTTGCTAATTGTCGTGTAGCTACTGTACAAAATCATGTAAACTTTTGCTACAATTCATGCAGCAAGTTTCTCAGCATTTACACAAGTTTGCTACATGATCACTATAGAAGGCGTCGTTAAAGGGTGGTTCGTTCGATGGCGTTCCAAGACTGGTTCACTTGTTCTGAACCAGATGACTCTTACTCTTATAATTTTAGCCTTTAAGTTTCTTTAGGTGTCCTATCCCGATCCATTAACTGTTAGATTTAAATATAGATATGAGTATGTTTTTCCTTATAATGTCAATTGTAAACGTCATAAAATAATTTTTTAAAACCAGCCACTGGTTATGCATTTTTAATTCATGCATCATTTTATATTTATAAATGTTATAATATATGGTTTAATATGCAACGATTTAAAATTATATAGCATGCTCATACCATCAATATAGTAATACATGTTATAGTATATGATATGGCATGATTTTATAAGCATGTCCATGTTATTATTATATATAATTGTTATAAATATATAGTTAATGAATGTATGAAAAGTATGCTTATATGATTCAGTTACCTTATTATATAAATTGTTAATATGTAGTAATGAATGGAGATTTGCTGAAGCATGATATTACCTTAGGTTAATTTTAAATTTATAAATGGTTATGAATTAACTAAAAGTACTGTCAAAGCAGCAATGAAATGTTTAAGTTGTTTCATTTACTTTATAAATATTTAATAAAGAATTAAAATTAGAATTAAAAAAAATCATAATGAGAGTTAACATCAAACTTAGCTTATAACAATTTTAAAATTATTTTAAAATATGATTGAGATAGTCCCCTAAGATCAGTTTCTTAATTAGATTAGAAATCTTAGTTTAATCTTTAATCGGTTTAAATAGGATTAAATTGATTCTAAAAAAAAGATTAAGAATATGTAATAAATATATCTAATAAGGACCTTTTGCTAAGGCGGGTTCTTTCTAGGCTGGGGTAACTTAAGTTGAACGGCAACGTTGGCACCCCTACCTGGGACTACCCCGCAAAGGTGAATTAGATAGGCTTTGTTACATGCATGCAAAGTTTGAAATCAAAGTCCTATTAAAGAGTTTAATGAGACTTCAATCAAAATTGTTTAATCAATCAAAGACAAGTGTTGTTTTTTAGGCAAAAATTATAAACATTCATTTAAATAAAAGCAGTAGCTGGATTTTTCCTAGTGAAATAACCCTAGGTAAAAAAACTCTGTGAGGAAAATGGGTATATGATACTTCAATTTTTATCCTCTACTGTTTTGCTCCTAATTAAATTCAACATCGTGAAATCTGCACTCAAGCTTGAGGCACCATGGTGTCCCCCTTACGGGTGGCATTTGGGTAAAGTCAATAATAAGTTGAATGGAAAGAAGTGTTTTATAAGTAAGTGGAGAGTGAGACGTGTAATAACATATCTCCTTGGTTTCTCTCATTAGGTTAAATAAAGTTTCATGCATCACCTCGTGCATCGTGGATGTCCCCCTAAAGTGGCAATATGTAATTGATGCTTATTCAAATCCCCAAGAAATGGAATAGGGTTGCTTTTAATTTCATGTCTCAATCAGTTTTTCCCTACCAGTTGGCTCATTGGGGCGGAACTTCTAGAACATAAAATATGCGGATTACACTTACAAGAATTTGTTAAGCATGTTAACAAATTATGACATAAACAATGGTGATTGTTAGTTTACAGTGACAAGATGTTGTTCTGTCTAATGGTTTAAGAATGTCTTAATTTAAAAGAAGGGATACTGATCACCTACGGCACTTTTGTCCTACCTCACTGAAACATCATTGCAAAATAGATGTAACTTAGGGTACACTAAACTATTTTGCTAAAAATCTGATTGGTTGTCTAAGGGTTTTAATGCAAAGTAGACTAAATGTAAATAGTTCGTTCTTTTCAGCAATTACTTTAAACATGGCTACCGCTACTGTTAAACTTACTCGTTGCAGATAAATAACGCGGGTGTTGCGGGAGAGGGGGAATTACAACTAGTTTGGAAAAACACATATCAACACAAAATATTGATCAATTAATGATCTCGTTTTATTCCTCATGAAGCGATTGTCCTCAACCATTCTAGCTTCTAATGCTCCTCGAAACGTTCGGAAAGCTTTGAGCATTGGAACACAGGAAAACGAATTAAGGCCCAAGCAATATATCTTGACAAGTCTTAACGAAGCTTGGCCCAAGAAGCATGAGCCAAATCTCAAAACTCGTGAGATCATGGAAGTCTCTGAGGAATGTTCGGACAACCACCGCAACAACTGCATGAAGCTCTGAAAACCATCTTCAAGTCAAGTATGTAAAAGGGGGTATCCTATTCGAGAACAATGTCTCATATGAGGACTACTTCAACGTGGCAAGAGATGAAATGGGTCAGCATTGATGAAGCCAGTCAGATTGCTTTCATTTTTGGAATCTGTCAACCTGAAAGATTCCTGCATGTTCCTGTAGCAATGCTGTTTTGAACAGGATTAACTACATTACCTGAAACCACTCTGCTTAATGAGCTAACAAACCTTCCAATCCTATGAAAATGCAAGGAACATAATGGTAAACTGCAATTTTTCTTCAATCTTCTAAGAAGTTCCATAGAGGTTCGCATCCTTGAGACTAAGCCTTTATCCATCTTCCTCCGGCATGCTACCCAAAAAGAGGAAAAATAGAAAGGTGGAGAAGGAGAAAGCTAACTGTAGTGTCGTACTATAGGGGCCAGAAAACCAATCAAGGCTAACAAACGGGAATTTTTTTCCACTGCAACCAGATGGGCATTGGAAGAGGAACTACCCAAATACTTGGCAGAGAAAGAAGAAGGCCGTGCAGGGTAAATTATATTTGACTTATATTGAAACCCTGCTAGTGGACGAATGTGATGTCCTAATCTGGAATTAATAGACCTGAGGCTCTAACTATCCATGTGTTGTTCTTCATTTCAGAGAATTATTTCCATGACGGCAACTATGATAGTTGGTGAAAATGACAAATGCGCGAGTCTGAGACTAGGCACGCGTCAAGTCTTGGGCTAATGGCAGTGCGGAGGTCTTTGATTGACTTTACATAACGAAATTCTTATTTAGAAAAATATATAGTGTTCCTGATTTATTAAAAGGAAAAACTTTTGTTTTTTCCGGTAAATTATTGCTTGAAGCATTCAACTGTAATCAACTTCATTATATAATAAACGTGTTATTATTTCCAAAAAGTGGCTGTGTGGTAGGTCTGTGCAATATTTGTGTCTGCAAGAAGACTCGGAGAAACAATCTTTAGATAGTGTTAAACACCCGTAGTAGCACTAAAACGCCTCTCATAACACATAAATGTTAAAAATTGCAGTGAACTCAACATAAAAGACTTAAAATTTACTCCTAAATAAAAATGCCACAGCTTTGGCACTTGAGGTTAGGACACACCATTCTCAATTAGAATTGAGAGGTTATGGAAAGAATTGGCTCCTTAAGGAGTTAGAAGAAAATTTCTTTACCTGTATGTGAGTCATACCTGTGATGGCAGATGACTAAGAGACCTTTACTGGAAAAGGTCACATGAGCAAAGAACCTTTTAGCGATAGTGGCAATTCAGACTTCTATGGTGCCGATGAATGGAAAAGCTAGGGGCAGGTTTTACGAATATTTTCAATCACCTTTAACTAGATGATAGATTAAAGGAATAATGGGTACGTTTACTAATGCGAACATAAGTCTGAATCTTTTGAATAAGTTCAAAGAAGGTGTCAAGGTGAAATGTTTAAAAATGCATAAAATAGCCAATGATTAAAACATTTCCTAGTCCTGATCGACGGTGGGAGAGTTCTAATGGATTGACATTCCAAAACTATTTAATAGAACATGAATAGTGATCGTCAACTCTCAAAACCTTTGGTACACTCAGCAAATGGTGGTTATCAGAAAAGGGAAACAATCTGTTGGACATGTTGGAGTCAATGAATAGTTTACGTTTCTTAACTTGACTCATGTTTACAGCTATGCTAGTAGCAGACCTGCAAGCATACATAGCCTGAACTGCGTTCATCAAGAGATGTTGTCTAGATCGATCCTTTGGAATTAATGAATGGTCGTAAAGCTAAGTTATTGCCATTTTCATATTAATCTGTCGTGGTCCACCAGACACATGTGGTTGAGGCTAATCCTAAGAAATGAATCAACTTCTTATGAAACGGATGTTCAATTCCCCTAACTTTAAGAAGTAATTAACGGAAATAACTAAATGTAAGTTAAATCCCTATTGTTGAAAAAAGAAAATTTCCTAAGTGTTGAGAGATTTTTCTTTGAGTAGCTTTTGAAGTTGAGCCTTAATAAGTAAAAATTGGCTCAGTGCGAAAGTTAAAAAAAGAAACCATTGTTTGGTGTTAAGGGAGACATGAATGCATGAGATGACGGTCTGATCTTTGAGTAAGAGGTTTAAAAGTTACCGATGAGAATTAGGCATGAAGCAAGAGGAAACCGTGTGTTGACTTGTGAGCAGTTTCGGGATGCATGTTGTGTCGATGTGTTGGTAAGAGGCATGCTAAAAGGTTCGGCTCGCATGTCGTTGACGGAGGATACTACGTGAACGAGAGCAAGCGAAGGCTTTGAGCACAAGGCACTGGGCGGACGATCGTGGTAACTATGGGTGCGCTTGAGATGACTAGACGATTGTGGTAGCTAAAAGGCGACACTAAACGATGTGAAGTGAATGTTACTAGAACAATTACGAGGATACGGTACAGCCATGGGTGATCCACTGTACACAATCAGTGTACAGCGCTAGACAATAAGCTGTAGAAGTTGGAACCGATATCGCTAGACGATATACAACTAAATCATGAGCTCGAGTGTCAGACGATTGCGGTTAGGGCACGAATGTGCGGCGATAGACCTCACACGGTATGGCGTCTACACCATAGTGAGACAACAGTGCTAGACAATGGCAATTGCAGCGATAGACGCAGACGCATGGACGATGTGCGCACTTATACGATAATGGCGGGATGTGCTAGATGATATGGGAAACGTGGATGCATTAAGACGATAGGGCTCGCGTGCTACGACGAATGTTGTAACTTGAACTACGGAGCGCAGGCTATGTGATTAGCTACGCATTAACAATGACTATACGATACGATATCGTATCTAGCGAGAGATACGGGAAACGAGTACCTACGGTTGAGTAGAGAGAAGATCACTAATACGATGGGGCATAAGTTTTATGGTGGTAATTGTGAAGAATTACTTATGGGCTCTATATATGATTGGAAACACGAGTTGGTTTAGATGTATGCGCGACAGCAGGAAGGCTGGATGTTAAGCACGAACAACGAGAGAGTATTAGTACGATGGTTATTGCGCATGATCGTTGCAAGAGCTGCCATACCGTAACCGATGGTGAGCCCTGGTCAGGGACAGTGGTATGTTCTTGTTTTTTTATACTTGTTGTTGATCCCATGTGTTAAGCGGTAACTTGAGGCTCTTTGCCAACTAACGCAAAGATGATATAGTTCCCCTGTGATAACTTAGTTGTGACCAACCGAGAGGAGGTTTGAAGCTTTGAGGTGGACAAATAGAGTTTCATGAAAAGGAAGACTTATGCAATGAGTAAGTACAACAGTCAAGCAATCGTTCAACGTGGCATGGAAGTAGGTTGATAATGGCCAAAGGAGAAGAAGGTGGTGGCTAAGCCTGGTGCAAAACCACTCGCAATAGATAAAGGTGTCTTGCGGTTAAGGGCTTTGTAAAATGAAAGAGAATCGTTTCTTTGGCCTATAAATACCAACCACAGAGGTGACTCCTTCCAAGTTCATAACCCGAAATCATCTTGAAATATAGTTAGGAAGGAGAGTGTGACAGTAATAGTTTGCGGGGAAGATCATAACGTTTCCAAGAGAAGGAGATGTTCGTTACCGGGACAGTGAGGTTTAGAAGTAGCATCAAATTGCAGGGATGAGGAGTTCTCTCAGAATACTTATGCGTTTGGAGTGATCCTAAAGCCATTTGAAAGCTGAGAGAGTCTAGTTTCAAGGTAGGGTTTCTGTCGGAGCAAGAATGCTCTAGAATCAGGCTATAGAGTGAAGAAAATATAGAATGGTTGAGTTGGTCCAGGTAAGTTGACCCAGTCTTGATATTTAGGATTCCAGCCAAACCTACTGAGAGTTATGTGAGCTACGATTGTAGTGTAAGCTTCCATCAATAACATTCTAGACACTTTTAGTAAAAAGAAGATCCGAATAAGGATTAGAATGATCCACGTTAACCTGTGAGAATTAAATTTGAAACTGGAATTTGTTTTTCAAAAGGGAGCCCTGAAGGAAAAGCCAAGGAACTCTAGATAAAAGGTTCCTACGCTTACCAAAGTGAGTTGTTAATTTCCTTTTAAGGTCTTAAGCATATCTTTTAGACTATATTTCATATGCTTATGTGTGAATGAGTAATTTAGCATGAGCAGAAATCGAGTATTTTATGTGACGAAAGTGTGCAAGCGCCAGAGTCATCACAAACCTAGTTCTGAGCCCGGAAATCCAGAACCTCACAAGATGGTTAAGGAACCGAGACGGTCTAGATTCCTAAAGCCTATAGAGGAACCTCATATGGGATGTCAAAAGGTCCAGCCAAGCTTAGCTTTTAAGCCCATAAACAGGTGAACTATGTGACAATAGAGACATAAGAAACATAAGAGAACGCAAGAGAGTAAGCGTTTTAATGACTTATCAGTTTACTACCTATTCGTGTGTTTATAGGTAAACTACACAAGAACAAATTCACTCTTTCCCCAAGGTCGGGGTAAGTAGATAAATCGTTGCCTTAAGAGCTGGTTCCGGGGCTTGAACAATGTGACGCCACACCCTCTCCTTGCCCAAGAGGGGTTTATTCATAGTTGGACAATGATCTATTGTTCATTAGAGGGGTCACTGGTACTTAAGGAGTTAGATGTAACTACAGAGGCAAAACGGTATTTTTTGGCCCAGCTGTACTTACGAGCAATTTGTAAAGGGTCATCATACTGTTGATTGGTTATATCCAGTGGACATAGAAATATATCTATAGTGCGAAGAGTGCAGTTATCGGTCTTTAGTGAAGTACCCGATAGTTAACGGATGATGAATAATTTAATTAAAGAGTTTGATTAATTATTCATGTACCGTTAAAGCTTCAAGCTACAGGTCCATAAGGTCCCCTTGGTAGCTCAATAGGATTAAATGAGAATCAGTTTTTAGATTAATTTAAATTGTTCAAATTAATTGAGGGATTTAATTAGTTATATGTGATATAATTATTATAATGTATTTCATACATTATAGCTTTAGTGAGAGGAAATAAATATTTGAATATGATTCAAATATTAATTATATGAATTGAATTCATAATTGTTAAATTTAATATAAATGTGATTATATTAAATATCATATTAGAGAGAAATGAATCTATAGGATATATTGTATATGATACAATATTAAAACTATATGTTATATTTGATATAATATATAATTTAATATATATATATATATATATATATATATGGTATGATATGATATGATATGATAGTTAATGTAACTCCCTCCCCCTCTTTTCTCTCCATCCACGTAAGTAGTCGCTATATTTTGGCTTTTGAAAAGGGAGGAAACATTTCCTTCTTTTAGAGATACACTGTGTGAAAAACAGAAGTTGTTCTGTGAGTTTTGGGTTGTTAGCGAACAATCTCAACTCTTCCTCCTCTCTACTCAAATCAATATTCCCTCATTCCAAAATAGTCAGAGTCACTTCTGGGTTCTCTGCTTGAGAATACTGAGGAAGCCATCGTGGTAGTGTTCAGATCTTGATCGAGGGATACTTGAAGAAAATCTTCAAAGGTAAGGGTTTCTAAAACCCTGAGATTTGTTTTAACTTAAGCATGTTGTAATCTATATAAATGCATATTTTGTTCTTGTCTTTGTTGTAAAAATTAATTTCTTTAAGGAATGGTGTTTGGGACGATCCACTTCCGCTCAAGATTCTCTTCAATTTGGGTTCCTTCATATAGACCCTTTAGGTTGTATCTTGAACATTGATCCATGTATGTCTCCACATATAATTCAAGACTCATAAGACAACCTAGGATATTAGTTTAATTGATTTAAGGTTATTAAGACAAAACGAATTCAACACAATTAATAATACTTATTGAATTAACATCGATAACTTTTTATCGATGACGGTCAATTATTTACATTTACTATCAAGGAGTTTTATGATATAAAAACCCAACAGAGTGCAACTATCGGTCTTTAGTGGAGTGACTAACAGTTATTGAATGTTGATTGATCTAATTAAAGAGTTTAGTTGGTTAATCTCATATTATTGGGCTTCTAATTTGTAGGTCCAATAGGTCTCCTCAATAGCTCACTGAGAATAAAAACAAAGAATAATCGTTTTTGGAATATTTTGAATTGTTCAAATTATTTATGAGAATTTAAGTAATTAAATATCAATATGATTAGTATAATGTATAATGTATGTTGATACATTATAATATATAGTTAATTATAAATATGATGTATAATTAAGACTATCTATTATGTGAGAGAAAAATAAAGAATAAGATTCAAATATTTTAAATAAGTTTTATATTATAGATTAAAATTTAATATGAGTTTGATTCATATTAAAACTATAGGTTAAAAGAGGAGGTTGCATTATAATATGATTACAAATACATATAATATGGTTATTAATGGTTAGATTGACCATATTATTAATATTATATATTAATATATTTAATATAAACAAACAATAATTCTCCATTAAGGGAGTAATTTGAGGACGGGTGGGGGGGGGGGGGTGTTAATCCTCTCTCTTTATCTCTACGTTAAAAAAAAATAAGAAGAAAAAAAAAAAGAAAAAGAAAACACTCTGATTTCCTCTAAAAAAAACCACTCAAACTCTACAAAATACTACAAAATTTTTCCTTTGTCAAAAACTCACTAGAAGCCCACACTTCCATTCCTTATGTCCTGAGAATAACATGGACTCCCATTGGTTATGTTTTTCATTACTGGAAGTTTTCCTAGGTTTTCAAGAAGGCTTGAGCGTCACCTTGGAGGGTTTTGCTTGAGTTTTTTGGGTTCTACAAAGGTTTTTTTTTAATCTCTGCTTTTTCTAGATTGAAAAATCCCTGTGCTTAGCCTAATTTATGTTTATATAAAAATCAATTTTGATTTTCCCAATCCCAATTCAAAGATAGAATGGTCAATCGCTTCCGTATTGGGATTCAATCCCTTCAATTGGTATCAGAGTCAGGTTTGTCTTTGTTTTGGTTCAGAGTTATCAATTCTAATTTTTTGTGTGGGTATTTTGTGCATTAAATTCATGTGATGAATGTTGTAATTCGTATGGGTTTTGGCTTAATGGATGTTTGCGATATTTTCCATTTAGATACGTTTTCTTGTTGAATCGATTAATTGTAAGGACCCGTATGTTTCTGGACATTTAATTTTAAGCAATTGAGTCTATATTTGAAGTTTGTGTCATTTGTGGTTGCTGATACTGTGAAGATTGTCGGAAAAAAGAGGGAAAAACTGCATAATCAAGCATTATAGACTGTAGCGTGCGACCCTGCAATCCTAGAGTCGCGACACTACGATGCGAGGTGGACATGTTTTTCCCATAGCATTGCGATATTGTGATGCGAGGCGGAAGACACCATTTTTCGTAGTATCATGATGCTATATCCTAGCATCGCGACGCTATATCCGTTCGAGGCTGACGTGCACGTGAGTTGGAGGTCACCGATTCGAGTCTGAGCTGCTGTCTTTCCTCTTGTTTTTGTTATGTTTTATTTGTTTATAATTAAATTAATATAATTTGATTGTTTTATTAGGATGCTTAATATCAGTCTATTAATGTCTTTTATGTAATTTAATGTGCATGTGATATATGTTTAAATTGTATGATTTATGTAACATCCCGAATTTCATGAAAATTTAAGTTAATTATCTCAAATTATTGAGTTTAAATTTCCCTTTCATTTGGAAAATTGGAATTAAATTGAAATAATTGAAAATTTTTATTGATTAAATTGAATTTAATTGATTAGATATTCGAACGGATTATCTTGAAAATATTGAATTTTTCTTCCTTTTGATTTTTGATTTTAGAGCCAACTTTAAAAAAAATTAAAGAGATAATTAATTTCATGTGGTTTTGAATTGATTTAAATATTTGGAAGGATTTAATTTGTATCAAATTGATGAATATTATGTCATTTAATTTTGGTTTTTGAAGCCTAAATTAGGATAATTTTAAAAGTTAATTGATTATTAATTTAATAGAATCTTTGGAGATATTGTGATAAAATATTTTATTTATCTTTTCAAAGTTTGAAAGAAAAATAAAAGAAATGAGATTTTTTTCAAAATTAAATGAGAGCGAAAAGAGGCCAAAAATTGGAGAGAAAGATTGCTGGATTTTGAACCGTTTGATCGTGCTAAAATTTGGTCAGTCTGTTCGAGAAATATAGAGGTTCATTTTGAACGGTTGGATCGTTGTTTGAAGCTCTAGTTTGTTCGTAATCGTTGATGAATAAAATTTGTAAACTAGAAATTCCTCTTATCTCTCACTCTCGCAAACCCTCCTCATGCAAGACCCTCACTACCAGCCGCTAGCCTAAACAATTTTGGCCGTCTGACAGCAACACCCGCTACCTATCTATGGTACCCACGAGCTGACGTGCCATCAGCCACCACTGCTCGATCTTTGCCAGACTCTTGAGAAAAACCTTGGGTAAGACTTATTTTCCTTATAATTTGGGAGGTGAAATTCACCCATTTGATTTTAGGTTAAATTAGTAACATTTCTTTGGTGTGAAACTTATTCAAGATTTGGAAGTTTTGAGGCATTGACCATCAAGCTAGAGACCATTTTTCGTTTTGCAAAAAATTGGTAAAGATCGGTAAGTTTTAGGTAAGTTGTTGGTTAGTTATTTTTTTGAATTGAGAGTAATAGTGGGAAAATTAAGTTATTGATTTTGGATTTAATTCTTGATCAGATCGGCTAATTGAATCAAGTTTTTGAATTTTTCTTGGATCAAGCCACAACTTTGGATTGATTCAAGTTTTTTAAAGGTTTTAAAGAATTATTTGCGTGGACTTTTGTGACCAAGTTGAGATAAGTAGTTTACTATCAGTTTGCCCTCGAACCCAAGTATGTGTTACATATTGGTTCCTAAGTTGGAATAAAATATTTGATATGCCTGCTGATCAGATGAAAATTCTGGAAGCTTGCATATGTCGATGTTGTATGTTGTCGCAAAGTTTGATGGATTGATAAATTGTGAGCTGTTGGGTGATCTTAGCATGATTTATGACCTTGTTTGTATGCTTATGTCTGTATGAGATTTTAGTGACTGTTAGTGTTGCCATTGGGCTATGCACATTGCATGTTGTGAGCTTTCGGGTCCACACCCTATGCTTATGTACGGTGTCCTTTTGAAACCACCACTTATGTTTATGTTTGTGACCTCTGGGGTTACTCCTTAT
The DNA here is from genome assembly GCF_009727055.1 of Benincasa hispida. Lineage (NCBI taxonomy): Eukaryota > Viridiplantae > Streptophyta > Magnoliopsida > Cucurbitales > Cucurbitaceae > Benincasa > Benincasa hispida. The sequence continues at coordinate 52,239,577 of NC_052353.1, read as the reverse complement.
GAAAGCATGCCTTCGGGTTCGCCCCTTATGCTTATGCTTATGCCTACGCCTATGATGCCCTTGTGCACTTCTGTCCCAATGGAAAGACTAACAAATCACTGAGTGGGCCCAGTAGTGGGTTGCTTATTGAGTATACTTTTATACTCATCCTTTTCTTTTCATGTTTTTCAAGTAAGGGTAAAGATAGACCGACGCATGACAAGAGAGATCCATGACCTGGCCATTTGGACGAATTACTGCTTCTGCACTTGGGTTTCATGTACTAGAGTCTGGTTTAGGAGTCGGGCATTTTAAAAATCTTATGAAATATTCCTTGATTTTATTTATTGATTTATTTAATTTTTGTTTATTTTAAAGTTGGGTTAAGGGTACCCCGAACAGTATTTTTTTCCTCTTCCTTGTGTATTTGAGCATTATTTAATTAAATAAAAATCTTATCTCTTTTAAATTATTTAATTATTCTTTGAAAAAATGTATTGCCAAGCCTATGCATGCATAAAGTAGCATCCTAGAAACATACTAGAAATTTGGGTCATTACAGTTGGTATTAGAGCCTAAGTTTTTAGGTTCTGTAGACTGACTTACAATGTAAGTCCAAAATGTCCCTATGGTTGGTCAATGGATTCTTTGTCATCGCCAGGTATGTCTTGTAGGTAAAGTTTTTTTGAAAGTTGTGCATAAAAATATGTGTTTGGTTTATGCACTAATTATGTTCTAATGATCGTTTAACGACTTGAAAGAAGATAGTATGGGATTATTGTTCAACTATGGCACTATGGAAAAATATATATATATATATACACTATGAGGTCATTTGTCATTAGTTTATCTTATCGAAGGACTTTTAGAAAGAGACATATATTTTAGTTCAAATATCTTAAGGTACGATAAAACTACGCGACATCATGGTAATGAAGACAGAAAAGGATGTACTTGTTTAAGCAAGAAAACAAAGTTGCATGTCTACATGAGCATCGATTAAAGAATTTATGGTATGTTTTAGTAGAAAGTGAAAGTGGTGTTGCGAAAAGAAATTTTGTTGTAGTGAAGTATATTAAGGTAGTTGCCTTAATCATGGAAAGGGAAAAAAAAGTATATTAAGAGACCCAAGTTTTAGGTTGTTAGCTATTGAAGTCATTGACTTTTGAGTGTAGCTTTTGAGTAAAGTATTTGATATGTTATAATCACTCTTATGAAGTTAAGGTGGATGGACTAAACAAGGTACCCAAGACTTGAAGTGGAAAAAGAAAATATTGTGGCTTTTTAATTGAGAAGTTACGATATATAATTGTGGTTCTTACTTATGTCATTGTTAGGGTGAGAAAGCTTGAAATTGATCGATTAGACTGAGAGAGAGACTTTTGGAGTTTTAAGCAACAACAAGTTGTGAAGGTAAATTCTACACAAGATGGAAACTTTGAGTTGGAGAGGTATGATATATAGAGGAGTTTAATAGAGTTACACTTAGTATGGATTTTATGTTACACTTGGAAAGAGGAAAAGTACCTTGGATAAATTAGTCTTTACAAGGATTAGTGCGAGGAAAATATATTATTTTGGAAAGACAAGGGAAATTAATGGTTTGAGACTACATGTACATAAGTTTGGTTTGACCTTTTAAGATAGAAATTTGGTGTATGCGAGCCTTTAGAATTGGTATAAGCAATCTAGTTACTACTGGGGACTTTGGACCATATATATGTTGGTGGAAGAAATTATGTAAACCGTTGGTTAGAAGCTCAATGTCAACATGAAAGGCTTTTCTAAAAACAAAAAGTTAAGGAGGGATAACCTAAAAGGAAGTTGTTAGTAGCAATGGTTGCTAGGAACTATTGAAATGGAAGATTGAGGCTTTAGTAGCAGAAAGGTAAATTATTGAAGGCGTTATCAAGGATTAAGTGATTGTGACTTTGGGTGCGAGCTTTGACTAAAAACTAGTGTGCAATCATTTTAAGGGGAAAATTGGAGTTATCTAAGGAGAAGTATACAAGGAGGGTTGCTACCATTTAATAAAGTGTTTGGGTCTCTCTAAATGATCAATAGCTCAAGATGTGAACTCGAGAATGAGGCTTGAGTTGATAGCAAGGAGTAGTTATAGTTGGGATGAAGTAGCTCAGGTCACAAAAACATGAACTGTTTAGCAAAGTTCTTTTATGCACTGATGTCTCACCTTGGAGCACACTAGTTTTGTTTGTTAAGAAAGAGGTGAAGAAGAGACTATAAATTCTATTAAGGATTACTAGATATTAAAGTCAAAATGTTCCAAGAAAAATTTTGAAAGGATTAATAGGTCATGTCACTTTCGTGGTATCGAAGTTGGTAGACCGAGTAATATATGGTGTTTTGGTTCTTTATGTAACGTGCCTAAAAGGAAGAAGAATTACTAGATGGAGCATAAAGCGATAGTATAAGGAACTCTTTGCAAGACCTAGGTAAGATGAATTCGTCAAGGAATGCCAAAATTGTTGAAATTATAGTTGCCTTTAGATGGGAGAAAACGAGTTGTTGGATTGAAAAATTCTTAAGGTGCTTGCGTTTAAACTATGTGTTTGTCACAATGAAAAGGTTCAAATTTAGTTAACCATACCAAGAGGAAGGATAAACGTTTTGAAGTTTAAAAGCAATGTTATCTTGTGGGGATACCCTACTAAAGTTCCAAGTTTGGAATAAAATTTTAGATTTCTGGAAAATGTTATAAAGGTTCACATATCTTGGTTTAGGGATTATGTTTCACTAGGAAAGTGAAAAGTGCACCTTCAAGTTGTTGGGTTAAACAAGGATAAATGTGAAGAAAATAATAGTATTTAAGGAAAGGTTTTATTCATTTGGGGAGATAAATGGAAATTAATGTGTTCAAAATTCTCAAATAGTTAAGAACTGTTTGGATTTTTAAGACATGATATGGGTGGACACAAGGCATGGTTTGGTGTAAAATAGGAATCTCTCCTTACGATTTGGAACTTTGCACTGCAGTATGCATTATTCGAAAAAAAAAAAAAAAAAAAAGAATATAGCTTGCTTAGGTTGTTGGATTGTAGACTGTGAAATGGGATTCGAATAGTCACATGTTTTGGTACAGATATATCTACTAGGAAAGTGAAATAGAGCATATTGGATTTATTGTCTTGGAAAAGATAAGGGAAGATGAAAGGATTTGAGAAATATTTTGTTGTTTTGAGAAGGTAAGGGGAATTAATGTTTGAGATTAAGAACAAAGTTTTGGTTTGGTTTGTTGTCCAAGATAGGAAATATGTGTTTACGAACCTTTAGAGTTGGTATGAACAATCTCATTACTATTTGGAACTATGGATCTTAGTATTTGTTGGTTGAATGGATATCCTGCCTGAGCTATTGGTCATGGAACTTGGTTTTAGCATGAGAATTTGATTAAGCTAGAGTATCATGCGTTAGAAGAGTGCTTAGCAATCTTCTTCAAATTATGGTAGAGTCGGAGGAAATAACGTTTTGTGAAATAATGTTTAGTAGCAATAGTTGCTAGAAACTATGGAAATGGAAGGGGTAAGGCCTCGTTAAAGAGGGGGAATGCTTTGAAAGGGTTTAGAGGTTTTGATTGTGGACACGAATATCTAGAACAAAGAATTAATGAAGCCATTGATTTTATTTGAAGGTGAAAGTCACTTAGCTCCAAGTAACAAACAAGTTATATGAGTATTAAGGTTGAGTAAATTTGATCTCCCAGAATGACACCTAGCACTAGAGATGAACTTGAGTTGAGAGCAACTCCCATCCTTAAAGCTCCTCATAGAAGGACTCTAGTAAAGTTGGAATAGTCTAAGTCACTGATACAAGAACCATTTAGCAAAGTGTTTCATATGTGCCTTAATATTTTGCCTTGGAGTACACCAACTTTGTTTATTAGGAAAGAAAGATGACTCACATGACTTTGTATCAATTATTATAGATTGAATATGATAGTATATCTCGGTTGCAGGGGATTGTCAGGGCAATTAGGTGTCAAACCCAAATTCTAAATCCTGGACTTGAAATGCCATGAGAGATATGTTTTCTCTTGCATGAACAGTGAGATGACCCACTCTATGGAGTGTGAACATTCTCAATATAGATGTGTGCAATCATGAAAGTCTTTATCTTAGAAACTGACATCAAGTAATGGTTACAACTATTATGAGGTTATGGTGATGTATTTTGGAATAGCAACTGCTCTACAGTATATGGGGACTTCAAGAGCCTCATTTAAGTGAGATTTTTGGACTCGTGCATAGGAGGGTCTAAATGGTGATGTGTGTTTGTTTTAAGATTAAAGAGTAACATGATATTGTCTCAGATAAGTTATACAATTCATGGTAGGAGGTGAAGACTTTCTGAAACGTGGAGTTAGTGCTAATTAAAAGTTCTTTGGCAGTATTATCAGTTTAAAGAAGCGATTTGGAAACACGAGGATAGACAAGAACTAAGTATCATGAGCATTTAAGGACTTGAACTTTGGAGGACGAAAGTCGCTTAAGGAGGGAAGAATGTAACATCCCAAATTTCAGAAAATTTAAGTTAATTATCTAAAATTATTGAGTTTAAATTTCCCTTTCATTTGGAAAATTGGGATTAAATTGAAATAATTGAAAAACTTTTATTGGTTAAATTGAATTTAATTGATTAGATATTCGAACGGATTATCTTGAAAATATTGAATTTTGCTTCCTTTTGATTTTGGATTTTAGGGCCAACTTAAAAAATAATAATAATAAAGAGATAATTAATTTCATGTGGTTTTGAATTGATTTAAAATTTAAAAGGATTTAATTTGTATCAAATTGATGAATTTTATGCCATTTAATTTTAGTTTTTGAAGCCTAAATTAAGATAATTTGAAAAGTTAATTGATTATTAATTTAATAGAATCTTTGGAGATTTTGGAGATATTGTGATAAAATACTTTATTTATCTTTTCAAAATTTGAAAAAAATAATAAAAGAATTGAGATTTTTTCGAAATTAAATGAGAGTGGAAAGAGGCAAAAAATTGGAGAGAAAGCAATTCGATTTTTCAGCGACAGCTTACACAAAATTGTCGATTGTCAGATTTTGAACCGTTGAATCGTGCTAAAATTTGGTCAGTTTGTTCGAAAAATATAGTTTCATTTTGAACGGTTGATCGTTGTTTGAAGCTCTAGTTTGTTCATAATCGCTGATGAATAAGATCTATAAAACTAGAAATTCCCCTTATCTCTCACTCTCGCAAACCCTCCTCATGCAAGATCCTCACTACCAGCCGCTAGCCTAAACAATTTTGGCCGTCTGACAGCAACACCCGCTGCCTATCTATGGTAGCCACAAGCCGACGTGCCATCAGCCACCACTGCTCGATCTTTGTCGGAATCTTGAGAAAAACCTTGGGTAATACTTATTTTCCTTATAATTTGGGAGGTGAAATTCACCCATTTGATTTTGGGTTAAATTAGTAACCTCTCTTTGGTGTGAAATTTAGATTAAGATTTGGAAGTTTTGAGGCATTGACCATTAAGCTAGAGACCATTTTTCGTTTTGCAGAAAATTGGTAAAGATCTATAAGTTTTGGATAGGTTGTTGGTTGGTTTTTCTTTTTTATTGAGAGTAATAGTGGAAAAATTAAGTTATTGATTTTGGATTTAATTCTTGATCAGATTGGCTAATTGAATCAAGTTTTGGAATTTGTTTTGGATCAAGCCACAACTTTGGGTTGATTCAAGTTTTCCAAAGGTTTTAAGGAATTATTTGCTTGGACTTTTGTGACCAAGTTGAGGTAAATGGTTTACTACCGGCTTCCCCTCGACCCCAAGCATGTGTTACGTATTGGTTCCTAAGTTGGAATAAAATATTTGATATGCCTGCTGATCAGATGAAAATTTTGGAAGCTTGCGTTTATGTCACTGTATGTCGATGTTGTATGTTGTCGCAAAGTTTGATGGATTGATAAATTGTGAACTGTTGGGTGATCTTAGCATGATTTATGACCTTGTTTGTATGCTTATGTCTGTATGAGATTTTAGTGACGGTTGCCATTGGGTTATGCACTTCGCATGTTGTGAGCCTTCGGGCCCACACACTATGCTTATGTACAGTGTCCTTTTGGGACCACCACTTATGTTTATGTTTGTGACCTCTGGGGTCACTCGCGTGCCCTCAGATTCGTCCCTTATACCTATGCTTATGCCTACGCCTATGATGCCCTTGTGCACTTCGAAAAGATTAATAGATCAATGAGTGGGCTCAGTAGTGGGTCGCTTACGGAGTATACTTTTATACTCATCATTTTCTGACAAGAGAGATCCATGACCTAGCCATTTGGACGAATTACTGCTTCTACGCTTAGGTTTCATATATTGGTTTAGGAGTCAGGCATTTTAAAAATCTTATGAAATATTCCTTGATTTTATTTATTGATTTATTTAATTGTTGTTTATTTTAAAGTTGGGTTAAGGGTACCCCGAACAGTATTTTTTTTTCTTTTCTTTGCATATTTGAGTATTATTTAATTAAATAAAAATCTTTATCTCTTTTAAATTATTTAATTATTCTTTGAGAAAATGTATTGTCAAACCTATGCATGCATAAAGTAGCGTCCTAGAAACATACTAGAAATTTAGGTCGTTATAATTTATATGTTGCACATTGCTATGCTTAGCCTAATTTATATTTATGTAAAATTCATTTTTTATTTTTCCAATCCCAATACCAATATAGAACAAAAAGTCGTTTCTATATTGGGATTCAATCTCTTCGCTTCTTTCTTTGAAATAAATTCATTACGTAAAGATTGGATGCATTCACCCCTATCTAAAATTTGACATCAATGTGTAAAGAAAAGGTAAGCCTGGGATAACCATTACTCTTTTTTTAAATAAAGGTGAAGAGAATGATAGAAGTGGAAGTGAATTAAAAATAATAATAATAATTAGGCATTGTTTCCCAGTGGGAACAAGCATTAGTCTTTGATCAAAACACTAGCATTTTAATTTCCAAACGGTGGTGCTATAAGACAAAAAGTAGTTTGGAGCATTTATTTGCCTCCAAATCATTTTTCCAAAACTTTTCAAATTAATTAGAATAATTCTACATCCCCTCCTAATGTCCGAACAATAAGATTAGGAAAAAAAAAAAACTCTCGAGGCATAGCGATAATGGTAATCAAATATTTAATTTTAAAAATAAATCTTTTTAGAATAAAATAAAATAAAATAAATTATTTGAATTTCATTTGATATATTTCGTTTTAATTTTTTATTATTAAAAATTAAGCTTATTTACTCACATTTTCTCACAATAATTTATGTTTTCTTAAAATAATTGAATTTTTAGTAAAATTTCAAAAATAAAAACAAGTTTTTAAAAACTACTTTTTTAGTTTTCAAAATTTAGTCCTATGTTTGAAAAATATAAGTAAAAAATATTTAAATAATAATCAGTTTTTATTAAAAGAATTTAAATAAAAATAACTTTTCTAAAAAACATTTTTTCTCCAATCAATCTAAAAAAACCTCAAATATCAGTCTTGTGTCTGACTCAATAACATAGTCACTAACTTGTGATTAGCCTATATGGTTAAAGTATATATTATCAATCAACCATTAAAGCTCAAGTCACCATCCATACATATTATTGAGCTAAAAATAATTTTAAAAAAGAAATCCAAAACTCCATCTCTACCCTAGCAAAATAGGTTTCAACTTGCCATAGAGGTTTTTTCATTTTTTTTTTTTTCAATAATGGCAGAACTTTTATTAATGCTTGTAAAACATTAAAAAAAAAAAAACATCTATCTATTTAGTCTAATATGAACATGAATCCTAATAAATCTATAACTTAATTTAGAAATAAAAATAATTAAATTATTAATTTACAGAAATATCCGTTGATATTGATATTTTATCTATATATTCGTTGATATATCCATAAAATTGAGGTGTCAATATGGATATCAACATCAATATTTTAATCTTCGAGGAAACCACTACAAATCGCTTATTGAATAACTTTCCTATTTTGGATGGAAGATGTTAGTTGTTAGTAAAATCTGTGGTCAGACTGTTCAATCTTTGGGTATTTTGTGTTTTATACATTTTCTTGCAAAAAGAGGGAGAAAAGAAAAGACTGTCTCTTGGGGAGATGGAGATTCATTCATTCACTAAATAAATGAAATGGAATGATTAATAAATACTGCTAGCATCATGATAATGTAGCAAATAATTACCTACATGTACATCTTAGAAGCTTTCAACACTAATGATGATTTTGCTTTGGAAAAAATAAATTATAACATGCTTAAGAGGGAGGAAGAAGAGGCAACAAACAAGACACTACCTTTTTTTTTCCTTTCTTTTTCACTATCATATCATTATGTCAACCTCATTTTTTAGCCTTTGCAAACCTGAGGCATCTATACTTTTCACCACTTACAGTAATTTCAAGAGCTCCATCTTGATTGTCTTGATTTGATGCAGTTCCCATTAACACACTTTTCTCCTTTTCCAGATTTTCCTTCTCCATCTTTAACCTTGCTTCCTGTCTTGCAATCTCTGCCTAAAAGAGGAAGGGGGGAAAATCAAAACATGATGAGAAGCCATCTTTGATTTTACATTTATTATTAGCATTATCATTATTGTTTTCAGCAGTAAAAGAACTCTTCTTTCTGGAAGGATGAATGGTCAATTGATGTAAGCAGAAAAAGGGGGTGAAAAAACATCCTGAATTAAGAATGATGGTAAAAGAAAAAATAAAGTCTATCTTACATCAATGATTCTTTCACTAATTATTGTCTACTTGATACAATTAGTGTATCTGCCTATTCGGTAACTTCAAGTTCTTCCACATCTATCTCATCTGACTTGAAGGAGACATAGCCTCAATAGCTAAGAGGTTAAGGGTTCAATCTATGGTGGCAACCTACCTAGAAATTAATTTCCTACAAGTTTCCTCGACACCCAAATGTTGTAGGGTTAGGCAGGTTGGCCCATGAGATTAGTCGAGGTGTGCATAAATTGGCCGAACACTCATAGATATTAAAAGAAATTAAAAATTAAAAAAAAATGTTTGACTTGAAGGATAATCTATGTCAATGTTGCAACTTACTTATCTGGCTAGAGCTGAATGTACTCTGTTATGCTGCACCATTAAAACTAATAGAATTGGTTTTTTTCCATATTTGTGAGTGTTCAGGTAGTTTGCATGCACCTTGACTGATCTTATAAGACAACTTGTCTACCCCTATAATATTTGGGTATTAAGAAAACTCGTAGTACATTAAATCCTAGGTACGTCAACCATGGATTGAACTCATTCTCTCTAACAAGAAACAAAACTTTTGATTGAAGAAATGAAAATAAACTAATACTCAAGGAATACAAACTCCGAGTTTGTTTGATTTGGTTTACCTGTCAGCTTTAATACAACCTGAAGTTAAGAAACCAAGTCTATCTTTAGAACGTACATTTGTTTGTCCTAAACTACAGGTTTACTAATCTTACTGGTTTCTCGTTTATGTCGATCATAAACCTACAAACCTACAAACCAAACCCATGAATCCATAGCTTGTTCCTTAACATGAACTCGAACCATCAAACTCCAGATTCCATCAACCCAAATTACTCAACTCTTAAAGACCATATGTAAAACATCCCATGGGAACTTATGATCCTGCATTCCCTTTTCTGTTCTTCCTAGATTTGGATGAAAATATGAAAACAAACAACAAAGGAAATGGGCATCTATAACTCATACAGTAATGACTGGTGAACTCCAGAAAGCAAGCATTTGACTACCCAAAAGGTAAGCCACAAAACAGGGGAAGAAATAAAGAAGCTGAAATGCTTAATTGAGTAGATAACAGAAAGGCAATCAACTACACATGAGCTGCTCTCGTCATCTTATTTTTTAACCCAACAACAAGACCAATTTATAACTTAACTACGAAAGCACCACCAAGAATTCAGACCTACTGATTAAGCTAAGAACGAGCCTAATAAATATCAATTAAGAATTGGTAAGATTTAGTAGTAAAAGTCTTAATTTCCAGATAACATTAACATCCATAAACTCAGTGACGAAGACTGAATAATTTTCTTAATTAAACATAGCGTGAGCCATAGAGTGCACACATCCATTAAAACTCGCCAGTAATCTCCAAGTAAGCAGCCGTGACTAACAAAAACACAGAGAAATAAAGAGAATTCAATCGAGCACCTCGCGACGGGAGAGCTCAGCTTTCCAAGCAGCTTCACGTTCAGCAACCTCACGTTCGCGCTCTTCAATATAACTCTGCATCTCTCTCTCCTTCATGATTCGATCTTGAATGTCTGCATCCAAGGCTTCCTTGAGCTCCTCCACGAATTTATCCACCACTGCCTTGATTCTCAAAGACATCGTCAATTCCGCCCAATCACACACCTCGAAACCCTAAAATTCTCAATCCAACAACAACAACAACTCAACACCTTTCGCAGAATCTCAGTCAGCTTCCACAATCGTCTTCAATGGAGCTTCTGGTTAGGTTTTGGCGAGTGAAGAAGCCATGACGGAAGGTGAAGGAATTGGTTTCTGAGAGATAGGGAAAAAAAATGGATGAGAGAGAAAGAGAGAGAGAGGAGAGAGAAGAATGGAAAGTGCTCCAAAGGGAACAAATCAGTGGAGCTTAGTCCTCATTGGGCCCGGGTTTTTTTAAGACCGCTATTGTTTTTCTGTGGCCTGGCCCACCAGGAAACGAAACGGGGCGTTTTCTTTACTGTGCAGTGATTATGGTCAATGCACTTCTGCCATTGAAATCAAAATTTTGGAAAATTATCCCATATAATTTATGGAATTTTGATATCCACCATAAATTTGTAATTTTCGAAAAAGAATCAAATAAACGTCCTACAGAATAAAGGAACTCACATCGATATGGTGTTTGATTATCGACACTCCCACAATTAAATCAATAATTATTTAGGGGAGATGTATTTCAACGTATCTCAAATGTCACGAGTCCTCTTGATTATATTGAAATAAGTTTTATAATGGCTTTTTGCTAATTAACTTCTCGGGTAATTAATCAGGCCAGTACTAAATGTTGTGAATTATCATATTCATTTTACTAGTAAAAAAGTAATAAGGGTCTGTTTATTTTACAAGTTTTCCCATAGAAGTTCACACACGTATTTAATATTAGAATTTCAAAATCCATTTGATGTGGTTTTTTAATAACTTACAAAAGTGTGATATTTTTATGTCTGGAAATAAAAAAATAAAAAGATGGCTTAATAAATTAATATCAATTACTCATTATTATTAATTTTAATTAATAAATAAATATAGATATATTAATTAGACTTAATAAATTTCAACTAATATCTTTACAATTAATATTTTATGTCATTTTAACTATTTAATATAAATTATTATTATTATTATGATTATCGATATTCTAATTAATTTTTAATAATTTAATTATTTTTAGTAATTAATTTAAATCAATTAATTATGTTTAATAAAGATTTAGTATAAAAGTATTAATTTATTTTTATTGATTAAGTAATGCTAAATTTATTTGATGACTACAATAATTGGTCCCTTGTATTTAAACAAGTAATTATTTAGTTTTGCTTTCTATACACATATACTTAACTTATAAATATTAAATTTTTTTTAGAATAAGTGATATTATTATACAACAACAAGGGGATCTCACAGCCCGGGATCAAGACATCAAAGCAACAAAGCACAAACAAAGACAGGGCAACAAAACCAAAACAAAGCCAACAAGATAAGACCAGAACAAAATCAACACATAACAAACTTGCAAACCACCAAGGAGAAAGACAGAGAAAAGAACTCAAAACCCCACAAACTAGGGGCTGCAACAAAAAAAGAACAACGTAAAGCTCAAAAAGAAAACGCATCCGTACATATACTAGATAAGACCAAGAAGGTCAATCCGCCAGGAAGTAACACGAGCACGAACCGTAGAGACCATAAGGTGAATCAGAGCAGACACCGACCTCGATCGACCTCCATGCAGCCGTCGATTACGCTTCTGCCATATGTAGTATATGGAAGCACACCAGAAAATACGGAACAACTTACTACGCACCTCTTTACCCAACCCCACTCGGCACAACCAACTCAGCTTTACATCCTAACCAGCCACTCGATGCGTCGAACCCAACTAACGTAACACACTATACCACATCTCTCTCCCAAACTTACACTCAAAAAATAAATGATCCCNGGAACAACTTACTACGCACCCCCTTACCCGACCCACTCGGCACAACCAACTCAACTCTACATCCCAACCCGCCATCCGATGCAACGAACCCAACTAACGTAACATACCAGACCACACCTCTTTCCCAAACTTACACTCAAAAAATAAATGATCCCCTGACTCCACACCTCCCCCATACAGAAGACACCTCTCTCTAACAACATACCCCAACTCCTCAACCAATCTCGCGTACCCAACCTGTCTCTCACTGCTAACCACGCACAGAAGGAGTGACGCAGAATACTACCCCCGCCCACAAAATACCAGCCCAAGACACCCAATGACGTATACTCTCCCAAGCACTAGCGATAGAAAACCGACCACTAACATCTGACACCTAAACCCAATAATCCTCTTCCTTCACTCTAGGCCCCGGATAAAACCCCAGATCTCAAGCAACTCCCAAGACACTATAGGCCACCTCCAACCTCCCTCACCATCCATGAACTCCGACAACAGCGCTTTTAAACTTCTCCTTGCATCATGAACCACCGTAGACCCGTATGAATCCAAAATCGCGCCCCCCGGCAGCCAAGGATCCCACCAAACAAAACAAGACCTGTCTCTTATACACATCTAGATGTGTATAAGAGACAGACCTAAACCAGTATGAATCCAAAATCGCGCCCCCCAGCAGCCAAGGATCCCACCAAACAAAACAAGATCGTCCATCGCCAATCATCAAACGAACCCGAATGCTTGAATCTATCTCTACTTCGCAAGATAGCCCTTAAGCACCAAGACCTCCCAACCTCGCTCCAAACAGTCCACAACGACCGCCCACGCAAAACAAGCACCCTATTGTTTTTTTAAATGTATTGTAATTAAAGTGTGGGGTGGGGGAATTGAACCTCAGACCTCGAGATTGATAGTACAAGCACTATGCCAGTTGAGCATTAATTATTCAAAACATTTAAAACTCATACATTTAAATCTCATATATTTAATATCTATATCCATGAAACAATGTGTGTAATTCAAACGGACCCTTAGACATAATATTTGCTTACATAGGTTCAAGCCTCCTCAAGCTATATGGTCATCCCTATCAATCAACCTCCATACTTAGGCTTTATGGCTTGACGAGCGATCTTATGGGTCGGTCTCCATACCTAGACAAGTAAACTTATGGTTTGATGGCTAGTCCTATGGGTCGTTTTCATACTTAGCGAAATAAATTTATAACTTGATAATCGACACTATGAGTGATCTCCATACTTAACTAAATAATTCTATGGCTTGATGATCAATCTTATGGGCCAGTCTCCATACTTAACTAAAATAAGTATTCACTTTTTCACGCACAACAATTGTCTCCAAACTTCTAATCGAAGTTAGGTAAGTATAATTTTAATTTACTCTTGAATTATGAATTTTTGGTTTATTTGGCTAACTTTTTGGTGATTACCTTAAGTTGTATTATACCAGTTGGGTATTCTATCAATTGATTTACCTTTTTTTGCAGGAAGAGGTAATAAGGCAATCACCCAAAAGTTAGCCAAAATTCTAAAACCATACCTAAACTTCAAATGAAAATACACCAAAAAAAGAATTAGGAAAAATTCCATTTATATTCTTACCAAGTATATTTTAATCTGCATACAATTTATACTATCAATTTTTAGGTCAAAATTGCGTCTCCTCACCCTATAGATTCTTTTCTATTGAACCAAATCTAAAATTTTAGACACCTAATTTCTTAATTTATATTATATTATATATATATATACATTTTACAAAGGTATTGTAATTAAAGTGTGTGATGAGAGAATTGAATTTCTAACCATGAAATCGAGAATACGAACACTATGTCAGTTGAGTTACGCTCATGTTGACAAATGATCTAGTTCTTTACTTTAAATCTTGACGATGACAATAAGTAAAAATAGTAAATGATTACAATTTTTAGGTCGTTCAAACAATATTGGCATAGCACAATATTCATATTACTATTTATGTAGCTTTTTTCCCTCAATATAGATATGGCTTTTTTCCCAAATTAGATATCTACTATAACTAGAGTTCAACGAAAAATTGAAAAATCGAAAATTCAAATTGATATCGAACTAAATTCATGCATTGCTTTTGTTTGGTAATTTTTTAAAATATAAAATTGGGCATCTTAGTTTGTATTAAGAGAAAACAAACAATTATTGATTATGATCAATTTTTTATTATAAAAACTATCAAAAGCAAAAACTCAAGACATAAAAAAAATAAAAAATAAAATAAAAGTTTGGAACTAAAAAAAAGAAAAGGACAAAAAATCGAGGATAAACTGACGATAAACCGAACTATCATTCTATATTAGACATCAGTTTAGTTTCCTTCTTTATAATACCAATCAATCTGGTTTATTCTTATTATATCATCCAACACTACTAATGGCAAGTATATTGTTTTAGATTAAACATTATTAATTCATACATTTTATTATTATAGCATATCTTCTTATTGTTTCTTTATGAGATTCATTTCAATTGTATTATTAAATAAAAATGCCATCTAATATTTAGAAGGCAAGAAGAACTAAAAATATAATTTAAAAATTAATCTAAAAATAATTTAAAACTCAATGTTACTTTAGTAACACAAACTAAAGAAATTGTTACATTATGAAGTATCAAAATTTAAAATTTATGAAAATATAGATGAAATGAATATTTATGAAAAAAATATAATAACAAAAAAGACAAAAGATATTTAAATTAATAAATAAATATATTTTTAAACAAGTTACATGTTTATTAATTATGTTATAGTTACCTTGATATTTTATTTTTAATTCTTTTTTTAAGCTTTATGAATTAATTTACATGAAATGAAATTTTCATTGAATATCGATAAAAACATGCAAAAATCGCGATCACGATAATTGGCCCTGGCCTTGACTACATCTTCCAAATCCACGGTTCAGACCGTTTTGCCAAAATAATAATAATAATAATTATTATTATTATTCTTATTTTTTAAATCAAAAAAGGAAAAAACGCAGTGGCAAATGAGTAATTTTATGAGAAGTTAGAGGGCAAAGTAAAGCAGTAGACCCCTTCAAATTTGCACTCTAAAAATTCTCCCTAAAATCCTTACATTCAACATCCCTTCCTCCCAAAGAAACCTCTTCAAAACCTCTCTCTTTTCCCTCTTCCCTAAACCCCTTCGATTTTCCGATTCCTTTTCCGATTGAGTCGCCGGAGCTCCGCCGACGTCAATAATGGAGGACTGCCTCAGGGAGTCCATGCGCAAGTTAGCCGTCTGGTTCACCAAAACCTTCAAGCCAATCATGACGCACGACGAGCTCGAACCTATAATGGCTACTTTAGGCTTCATCGCCCTAGAACCGGCCGTCAACGGCGCCGGAATCTCCTGGAAATCTTATAAATACTCCGCCGCTGATTGCCGCACCAAATCGGTTTCTCCGTCGCCGCCTACACCGCGACTGCCGTATCCGAGAATCGACGGTCTTCACATTTATACATACAGAGCATTTCTCGATGCCGTCAATTTTTATCTCGAGAAATTTGATATCTCCGATCTCTTCCATATCAGGTAACAATGTTGTTAATCCTCTTGATTTTGTGCTTTTTCTTTACTTTTTTTTTTCTGGAAATTTCTCTGTGCTATTTCGATTTTCTTGATGTTGAACGATTCTTCGGATTTCGTTCACCTTCTTTTCGTTTCTTTTCAAATTTTTGACGAAATTCATTGCTCTTTTTTTCAAATTTTCAACTCTGATTTTAGAAGATTCATAGTTGACTACTGGTTTGTTAAATATAAACTGAAAAAACAAAATATTCTGGTTTTTTTTTTTTCCTTTTTTGAATTTGTTGTTCACTGATGAAATGCATGTAAGTTTCAACTTGATTCTGCTCTGATGATTTACAGCTTTTTTTTTTCAATAGAATTTTCATCTTGTCGATAAGAGGGGAGGGAAATCTTTCATTCGTGTTTAATAATTTTTGGTTACTGTTTAAAACAGAACCATATAATATATTAAAATTAGTTATTAATATTATTATTTTCGTTTCATAAATGGTATAAGTATTAAGGGCCACCCTTTTTTTCTCAAGTATGAAAAGTCAATTTTGGACAATATTTTTCTTCTTATATCCGACTCTTTACCTGCACACACACACATATATATAAGTTTCAAATTGACTAAGTATGTTAATTTTTTTAATATTATTTCGAATTGATTTGTACTTTAGTTTATTATATTTATTTTATTAGAAATAAATCATTGATTGTTATTTCCACTTATGTGCAGTTTTATTAAGACATTTGATTTTATGTTTCCTATTTCTATTTTTTCAAAAAAAAATTCAAACGTGTTTCTTACACCTTTCTAAAAATGTTTTTGATTTCTAAAACATATAAATTTTGAGAAAACAATTAAGAACTGGTTTACAATTGTTTGTTTAATTTTAGTCTATTACTAATAAATCTTAAATTTAGTAACATGGTTAAAATTGATCAAGTAAAAATTAATAATAATTTATAAAATGGAACATATTTTCAAAAATTCGAAATTCTTGTACTAAAATAATATTTATAAAATTATTTTTTAATGAACAAATTATGATTATTTTATTATTTAAATTAAATGTAATTTAAAACCACTGGCATAATTTAAGTTTTTTTTTTTGTATATTAACGGTAACCCAAAGTTTCAAACCAGAGAATTTGTTATTATAACCGATTTTGCTACTGAAAAGGAAACAGTATTTTATTCACCTTTTGAGAATAGGAAATATTTATGGTAAAATATCATTTTGTTTAATTTTTGTATTTTTAATTTTAAATGTTCAATTTTAGTTGGTGTAATTTTAAGAAATCAACATATTTACATATTATTTCCCAAAAATTTTATATTGTTTAGCAATTTTAATGAAGATACATAGACTAAAATTAAATATTTACTAAAATCAAATAAAAATATATGTATAAAATGGTATTTTAAGTTTTTAACATAAATATTTCCTATTCTCGAAAGGTAAATAAATATTGGTTTGGTAGTGAAATTGGTTAAATAACAAATTTTATTATTTGGAACTTTGGGTTATGGTTAAGTAAGGTAACAAAAAATAATAATAATAAAATAAAATTATGCAAGTAGTTTCAAATTATATTTAATTTGGATTACAAAATAATCATAAATTTTCATTACAATAAAATAATTTTATAAATATCGTTTTAGTCTTTATATTTGAAACTTGTTCATGTTTAGTCAGGTTGAATTTATATTTTAACCAAATATTGATTAATTTATTATTCTGTGTTTGATGCTAACATTTTTAAATGAGTTAAATACTAATTTGGTCTTTATATTTTTATTTTGATTCCTATACTTTTAATTTTGGTTCATTTTGGTGTATAAACTTTTTAAATATTTATTTTGATTCTTGTACGTTCAACTTTAGTTCATTTTGGTCTTTAACTTTTGATTATTGAGATACTTTGGTTTATTTCATCAAAATTAAAAGTATGGAGATCAAAATAAATATTTTGGAAATATAGAGATCAAAATGAATCAAAATCGAAAATATAGGATTCAAATAGTATTTAAACTTAAAAGAATTAATTAATATTGAGAAGATTATATTTTAAAGTATTGGACAGCACGAAACTCAACGCCTGCATGTATATCAATACACT
Organism: Benincasa hispida; assembly: GCF_009727055.1. Classification (NCBI taxonomy): domain Eukaryota; kingdom Viridiplantae; phylum Streptophyta; class Magnoliopsida; order Cucurbitales; family Cucurbitaceae; genus Benincasa; species Benincasa hispida. The sequence continues at coordinate 52,221,667 of NC_052353.1, read as the reverse complement.
GTAATTTCCACATGCTACTTGCATTTATCACCTAACACATGACCACAAAAAATAAACACCTTTTAATTTCTTATTTCCACATTTCATGTTATTAAATGAAATTTGTTTATTTATATTTTATTCATGTTATTTTATGCTTTCTGTTTTTATCTTTTGACATTTAAGTTATCAATTTTCATTAAATCTCTCCCCCTCCCCCCCATTATTTTCATCAAGTCTTTTATAATTTAAATTGTCAACTTTAATTTTTCAAATTTCATTAAATCTCTTGACATTAACTTTAATATAAAATTCTAATTGTCAATTTTCCTTAAATTTCATATTTATGTCTCTATCATAAAGATGATTGTGTGTAATAGTGTATATTAGTGTATAGATAATAAATGAGATTACATCATATTTTGAATAAATTAATTTTCATAAAAAAAAAAACATTTTTCATAAGTTAGATAATGCTTTTTTTTTTTTTTTCCTTTCTTTTCTTGATATGGACTGCAGTAGAATTTTATAAATGGAGATTTTAGAAGTAAGAATTAAAGTTAAAGAATGTTTCACAATGATTTAGTTTTTAGTTTAAAAAAAAAAAAACTATACTTCTGTCTGAATCCTTATGTTTTCGTGGTAAGATTTTCACCTTTCTTCCAAATATTTGAATTNAGATTTATCCATTTATTTATTTATTTTGAACAAATCTATTCATTTATTTTAAGTAGATAGCAAGGCATATAAACACAAAAGAAGATTAAAAAATAAAATAGTTTTTTTAGTTAAAAAAAAAGTATACCAACTAACATCCAGGGGTGAAATTGACATTTAAAGCTAAAAAAACAATATTATGCTAATTTGTGTAACTGAGCATGTTTATAATTTTATTTAAATCCTACTTAGCAAATAATTCTTGGTTTTGTTTCATTTTGGTAAATATATTTACAATTTTTGTTCATTTTGATCCCTATATTTTTAAAATGTTTGATTTAATTCTACTACTTTCAGTTTTGGTTCATTTGAGACTTTAAAAAGTGATCTGGTTGGTTAATTTATTTTCATATCTATTTTATTTTTAAGGGATCAAAATGACAACTTTTTTAAAGTTTGAAAGTTAAAGTCAAGGACTAAATTGAATAGTTTAAAAGTATAATGACTAAAATTAAACCAAAACTGAAATTATAATAACCAAAAATGGAAAAAAAATGTAGAAACTAAAATAAACCAAAAAAAAAAAAAAAAAGAAAAGAAAACACATAAACCAAAAGTAAGCTAGCTTATAAATATAGGGGAAATGAATAGAAAGGGGCCAAACAACTTAGATAATAATGATGCATTGGTATTAGTACTTCATTTTTCGGTGAATATTAAAAGAAAAATCTTGCTGCTACTGTCGAAGACTTGAATCACCCTTTTCCTATAAACAACCATTTTTTTTTTATTATTTCAAATTCTGAATAAAGCTTAATAAATCTATTCAAGATTTGAAGCTTTTCAGTTGGATGACCGCATGTGGATTCTTGTTTGTGTTTTTACTTGGTATTATTTGGTGGAAAAAAACTTAAAAGGTGCGAATGATAAATTATTCTTACTTACTTTTTAAAATATTTTAATTCATTTTTTTATGTGATGAAATTGAAATGCATCTTTTTTCTATTTTTGAAAATATGGATTAAGTTTAAAATGCTAGTCTTTTATTCAAGTAATTCAATTGTCTTGAAAAAAAACCAAGTATAAATGATCAATACATGTAAAGTGTTTCTTCCCCCATGAGTCATGAATCTAAATCAGTCAACAATATGAAAATTTATATTTTTCTGAAAACAAATTCATGTTGCTTATTCACAGAGGATTGCCATTATATCGAAACCATGATCGAAATAGGAAGTGGCGTCGAATAGACGAAGAAGGTGGTAATTTTGTTTACAGAGAAGGGACTCTAGATCAAACAACACTCAATTTATATAATTTCCATAAGAATTGCCAGAATAAAAAGAGACACAGAAAGAATGATAGTACTATCAGTGACGAAGAGAACGACGACCGTGGAAAAATCATTGAAGACAGTACAGATGAAGACTCCATATGTATTGTTAGTTTGAAAGATGTAATTACATAACGGGGCAATCAAAACAACACATCTAGAACAATTTTGGTATATTTTCCTTTAGCAAATCACAAAGATGTATTCTTTAATTATTTGATGTCATATGGGAGATTAGAGTTTCAGGTCACACAAGAACAGAACAGATTTTGCATGTGGAAGAGAAAATAGTACTGATTAGAATAGTGAATGAATTTTAATGTGGATAGTTTGTCCAAGCATTGATTAGAATAGTATGGATCTTTCGTAAGCCCATACTATTTCTATTTTCAGGCATTCAGACTTAAGATTTTTATGTAGTGGAAAAAATATACATAGCAAAAACGAAAAGTTATGTTTATAATTTGCTTATTTTGGTTGAATTGCCACATCATTTAGTTGTTTCAGTTTGATATTATTTAACTAATTGAAATTTGAAACCTACCCTTTTTTCTTCTTATGTTTACAATATTTTACAATAACATAGCCAACACTCTAATTAATAGTGTAGAAGTTTTGAATCAATTAATATAACCAACATTGCGATCAAGAGGTTTAAATTAGTCCTACACCATATGTTATACTTAAAAAAACAAAATTAAAAAAATAAAAGAAGAAGAAGAAACAATCACATGATTAACCACAAAGATACCTTAGCTCATTGTCACTTAAGAAAGTGTCATTCACTAAATATAGCGATGGAAGAAGGTTAGTAGGTAAAATTGAAAAGGGGTATTATTAAAACAATAATAGTTTTTATTTATTTATTTTTTATTTTTTTAAAAGAGTCAAGATGAGCACATTCAATATAATCAAGGCTAGAAGGCTAAGTATCTGTTGATATATCTATAAATCGAAGGGTTAACATCAATATTAAAATCAATATTAAAACACCAATTATGATATCTTCGATATCTTTTATGAATGTTTATAAAATATAAAAAAATGTCATCTTTATTATAATTATTTTTTATAGTCAAATATGAATAGAAATATGAATAACAATATCAATAACTTAGGTTAAGAATAAAAACAACTTAACTATTAATTTAAATCATTTTTATAATTTTTTTGACCTACAAAAATATCTATCAATATATCGACATTGATATTGTAATCTTTTGATACAATTTAATAACATAGAACTATTTTTGTCTTTATTTGAATGTAGACGTTTTCATCTTGGACAACCATGGTCGACGGTGGATTAAAACTTTTAACCGTTATTTGTTTTATTTAACTTTATAATGTATGCAATCTTGAAAAATAAAAAGCTGCGCGTGACAGTTTTTTCCCACTTGTTTTTTTCCTGGGGAAAAAAAAGATTAAAAAAAATGAATTGCCTCTATTAGATTAGATTCTAATGATTTGAGCTCTTTTAATTTGGTCCTATGATTTTATTTTTAGTTTGGTTCGACTTAATTTATTATTTTTTTTACTTTACTATTTATCCTTATCGCTATTATATCAAATGTGGCACATTTCTTCTTTTTCGTACAACCATTGTTGGGATAAAAAAAATTGAACGACTTTCTTAAATAATAAATATCTTATTTTATTTATTGAATTATCCTCAAATTGATCGATACATTTACATGAAAATAAACTTATATTTCCATTTTAGCCAACTAAATTACCTGAATGTTTTAAGTCATACAACCATTGTTAGGATAAAAAAAAATTGAACGACTTCTGAAATAATAAATATCTTATTTTATTTATTGAATTATCCTCAAATTGATCGATACATTTACATGAAAATGAACTTATATTTCCATTTTAGCCAACTAAATTACCTGAATGTTTTAAGTCTAGGTCAATGTAGACAACATAAAAAATAAGAAAATAAGTTAGTCCCAATTTTATAACTATTTGATTTTTTAATTTTACTTTTTAAAAATTAAGTCTATAGACACTATCTCTATCAATAAATTTCTTCATTTGTTATCTACCATTTACTAATGGTTTAAAAAACTAAGTTAAAATTTGAAAACTAAAAAAATTGGTTTTTCAAAACTTGCTTTTAATTCTAGAATTTGACTAAGAATTCAACAATTCTACTTAAGAAAAATGTAAATTGTAAAAAGTTGAAGAAAATATATTTTCAGACAAAAAAAACGAAATGGTTATCAAATGAGATCTTAATGTTCAAATAAGTAAAATATGATTCATGAGTTATTTGTAAAACTTAACCAAACCATGGAACCAAACGGAAACTTTTAAATTCATAGGAACCAAATCAAGACGATATAGTTTCAAAATGATAAGAAAAAAAAAAAAAAAAAAAATAAATTATACAAGTAAATAAATAGTTGTATCAATTAAAATATTAAATTAATAATTGTATCAATTTAAGCAGAACTTTCGTAAATGTATCGTTTTACACCCTCCTTTAGATTTTGTTTGAAAAACATAGTGTAAAATTTATAATTTGTGTAATCTTGTTATTTTTCATAAGTTGAATAATTTATACCATTCATTAATTACGATTACATTTGAAAATCATTTATGCATCAATTCTCACATGCATATGTAAATTTCTTTAAATATCGATTTTACAAAATAGATAATTAGAATCGATGCATTGACAATTCTTAAAGAAAATCTTAAGAGTCTAAATCGATTCACCAATGAAAGAATACGAGTTTAATTGGTATAAGTCTCACTTTGACGTTTTTCCAAACAAAATGTAATTCAATGTGTAAATTGATATTTGACCTTATTTGAACAAGATCTATCTTATAAATTGTACAATTGCGTCCTTGAGTTTTGAGGGTGTAAATTGATATGTTTATAAAAGTTTACTGTTTAAATTTTAAATTGATGATTCATATTTTAATTGATACAACCTCTAAGCTAGAGGTATAAATATATATTTTTTCTTAATAATAATAAGGTTAAAATACCATTTTGGCCCATATACTTTAAAATCTTATCAATTATTGGTTATGTACTTTCAATTGTCTAATGTCAATTCATGTACTTTCATTAATTTTAAAATTAGTCACTCAAAATTAATTTTTGTTGAAATTGATATTAACATATTGTATTTTTTTTTGCATGAAAATTATTGTTATTATTTAACCAATTTTAATAAAAATGAACTTTGAGGGACTAAGTTTAAGATTTATTTAAAATACAAGAATTAAAATTGGACAATTGAAAATGCATAAACTAAAATTGAACAAAGTATAAAGATCAAAATGATTTTTTTTTTTTTTTTTTTTTTTACATATGACTCTTTATAGGCGCCTTTATGATTAATAGCCCACACCAACATGCATATAAAATCTAACTTATACTTATGTTAGAATGCACTAGCAGTGTTTGAAAATAGCGTTAGGGATGATCATGTGTATCATAACTTTAAAATGATGAGCATATCTATTGTGATCTTCATTTTTTTTTTCCATATTTTATCATGTTTCTCTATAAATATTAGGGTGGAATGAAGAAAAATAAAGATTGTCATAAACATGGTTACCGCATTAGGGTTACAATAGACATAATTATCCCTAATGCGAATGTTATAAAATGCGTTAATATACTATGGCATAAGCATAAAATAAGATTTTTTATGTTTGTGAGGGATGAGTCATTAATCATTTAGAGGATCGAGAAAGGGTTTCTATGCAAAATTCTCGACCAAAATGATGTTTAAACTAATAATAATAATCATAAAACCCCCCAGCACCGTTTCCCGCCAAGAGAACGGCTTCTTCATTACCCGGCAACCCCTTCCAACTCTGGGACCCATCCACTAATTTTCTTTTTCTTTATATTTATTTTTAAGGAACATCCACTATCTTTTTTGTCATGAAAAGATGAGCCATAAGACTAAAAGAAATCCTCTTTTAAAACTCGTTCGGGTCCAACAATCAAATCCAAAATAGGCCACTTCTGAGTTCTGGGTTCTTCTTAAAATCATTTATTAAGTGCTTCAGCTTCTTTTTATTCTTTTATTTCATTTTCAAGGGATCTTAAAAGTTCAAATAAAAGAAACACATACCTGCTTCTATGGATGGCTTTCCGCTCTGTCTCTGCCGCCATTGACATAAAGCTTCAAGCCCTCCCACATCAATAATGGCAAAAAATGAAGGCTCCAAATTTGCTTCTCTGAAGCCCTCAGGCCCCATTATCGGAAGATAAAGAACAGTCCTTTGCCTCGTTAAACGCGCCACCAATGTGAACGAAGGGCTACAAAATTGGAGATTTGTCAAAGTTTATTCTATTTTTTTTTCCAGAATAGTGTTCCGGCAATCAAAGGAGCTTGCTTTCATTTCAACGATAAATTAGGGGAATGCTGAAAAAGAAGGCAGAGAGGAGCTTTTCTTAAAGGGTGGAAAAGGGAAAAAAAAAAAAAATCAAAATTCTAAAGGAAATATACCTCATTTGAGCATAGGCTTCTTCAAGGCCTTGTATTCTTCTGAAATGGCGGCCTTTTTAGCTATAATAGTCTACTATTTAGTTCTTCTGCAAACACCCACCAACATATTTGCGGCTAAGGATGAAGAAGAGTGGAAATCTGCTACTGCAACATACTCCAAAGAAACAGATGGGTCAATTGTTACAGGTACCGTTTTCCTTTGTTCATGAAATTACATTAATGTTTAAACATGGTGCTTTTCTGGGTTTGAAAAAGGTCATTTTTCTAGTTGCTATTTGAGCATTCAAGAGTTTTCGTACTGCTCACAGGCTGTGGGGGATTTTGTTTAAGGAATCTCCCACCTTCAGAAGGTGGAAACTGACAATCGTGACCTTAACGATCCTGTTAGGACATGTTTGAGAGTGGTTTACAAATGTTATAATCATTTTTGTCATACTCAAAATCACTCCAAAACATGCTTTTAACAATTCAAAATCAATGGTAAAGGTAAAAATTGTGAATAAAAGTGTAAAATCGAACATTAAATGGATTTTGAATTATTAAGAGTATGTTTGGGACTGGGAGTGATTTTGAAAATGAATAAAATAACTCTGTCATTTTCAAAATTACTTGCAAGTCCTTTTTAATCATTTAAAATCAATATTAATATATGAAAATTACTTTAAAAAGTATAAATTAAACATTGAATTGATTTTAAGTGTTTAAAGAATTTGGAGTGATTTTAACCCTTTCGAAATCATTTCCAAACATGGACTAAATATATGGTTTGCAGTGATTTTTCACATGGAAGAAGTGGTATTAACATCATTTCCAAACATGCACCTATCAACTATCATGTTTATAATAATGCAACCAAAACGAATGGAAATTGGCATTTCAAGTGTTTTTTTTTTTTTTTTTTTGGTTTTACTAATGTTGCAGAAGGTGCTTGTGGTTATGGAGATCTGCATAAGGTAAGCTATGGAAAATATAGCGCTGGACTGAGTAGCATGATGTTTAATAGAGGGAGTACCTGTGGAGCTTGCTATGAGCTTAGATGTGTTGACCACATCTTGTGGTGTTTGCAAGGAAGCCCGACTGTCATTCTAACGGCCACTGACTTCTGTCCTCCCAATTACGGCTTGTCTTCGGAATATGGTGGTTGGTGTAATTTTCCCAAGGAACACTTCGAGATGTCAGAAGCAGCATTTGCTGAAATAGCGGAGAAAAAAGCAGATATTGTGCCAGTTCAATATAGGAGGTAAAATCAATCTAAATGCTTATAGATTCAAACAATTTGCCATCCTAAGGGGAAAATGCTTGTTTAATATTTGTGTAGGGTGAGGTGTGACAGAAATGGTGGAATGAGATTCACAGTCAGTGGGAATTCTCGATTCTTTCAAGTTCTGATCACAAATGTTGGAATGGATGGTGAATTAGTGGCAGTGAAAGTAAAAGGATCAAGAACAGGATGGATACCATTGGCAAGGAACTGGGGACAAAACTGGCAAAGCAATGTCAATCTTCATGGGCAACCTCTCTCTTTTGAAGTTACCTCTAGCAGTGGAAGAGCACTTACTTCCTATAGCGTTGCACCTGGAAACTGGCAGTTTGGGCAGACATTTGAAGGGAAACAATTTTGAAATCTTTATGTAACTAAGGAATTGGAATCAAAATTTTAGGCCTATATAGAATATAACTAGAAACTTGAACATAATTATACTGGCATGTTGAATCTCATGATGGGAAAAACACACATCGGAATCAGGTTGCACAAAATTAGCAGTCTAGGCGTAGAGCCCACATAATTTTCGTCTTTACCATATATGTTTTTACAGAAATTATGCAGCAATCCCCGAATCCGGTTTGTTCGTTATCTACTCTACGTAGATTTTGATACTCTTGGGAGAAAAAGGAAATCATGTACCATTCACCTTGCATTATAGTCCACCTTTTCCCCTTATATTTCTGTCTCATGCTCACGACTCGACGGAGGAGCTGAAGTATGTAGCAAGATGATCAGGTCTTCCCTGCATAGACTAGTGACACTGCCAAGCAGGGCAGGGAAGTTTCTGGATCCCAGCAGCTTGAGAAACCGAAGCAAAAGATCGAGGACGAGAGTAAATTGATACAATTCATCCAACTAGTGTCAATATATCCAAGTTGAAACATAACTCGAAAGTTATCACACATATTCTCTGCTAAGGACGGGTTGACTTGAGCCAGTATACAGTTAAAATTCATATCCAGGGAAAGTTTCTGAGCCTTTTCAGGTTTCTTCAAGTAGAAACAAAGATGAACTCCATCTTTCTTGCCACAAGTCCATCTGTATAATGTATATGCCTTCTATTCCATGATTTGAATCCTGATTCTGCAGCTCAGTGCGTAGATATGGCAATAGCTGCCTCTTCTTCCTCCTCTAAAAACTCAAGTGATTCACCGTAAAGCTTTTGTGCGTCCTGCTTCACAGTTCTTAAATCAACTGCTTCTCCCTTTGATTCCAATCCTTTTATGACAATCCTGAAAGAAGCCTTATCTGGCTCACAACCTATTTCTTTCATCAAGTAATACGACTCCATTGCAAGTTCACCTAAATTATGACTAACCAAGGCCTTCAAAAGAGCGTTAAACCCGTCAATTTCAGGTGCTAAGTCAGTTTCTGCTTTCAAGTACGAATGAATGATTTGTACTCGTTCGAACAATCCATTGCTAGCCAATACTCTAATAATATCAGCATACAGCGAGACCTGAGGCTTGTACCAGTGTTCATTTCTAACATCTTCGAAACCTAATACTCGTAAATCGAAAGTGAAGTAATACAGAATATCAGCAAGGAATATTGAAGGAATTACAATAAGCAAAAATCTATATCTCGCCATTGCTGTGGATACCTCTAAAATCGATAAGATCATGCAACATAGAAGAAGTCCGATTACTAATCAATCAAACATACAGATAAACATAAAAGTCGAGTGCAGAGGCATCACCTTAAGAGCCAAAGAACACTCGTTCTGGCGAAGGAGCTCGCGAAGGACAGCCATCATATCGAACTTTAATAAGCGCCTAATTTTGGAATCATACACTCGGTCCAGTTGTTGTAAATCTTTCTTCGTTCGCTTCAACGACTGCACCGCTTGAATTGCTTCGATGCTGAGGTTCCTTCCCTTCTGCAGTGGCTTCCGGTTTTCACTTCCGCCTCTCATTGTCACTTTCCGATATCCCTCCGCCCTGCCTAGTAGCAGGCAGGATGCTTCCCCCCCAGAGCTCAGTAACTTGTACGACGGACTGAGAATCGTCGGCGACGGAGGCCTTATTAAGAAACTCATCGTAGATCTCTATCTCTCCGGCGAAGTCCCTCCAGCGTCTATTCTATTTCTTTCTTCATCCACGATTTTTCTCTCTCCATCTTAAAATGGTCTTTTTTATTTTTCTTTGGCAAATTGGACAAACCACTCAATATAATTATAAATTTATAATTACATTTATTAAACTTTTATTATAAATATTATGGTAAAAGATGCCTATTAGATGTTCATACTTTCTATTGATTATATCCTCATTTCTGTCCATGTATCTCAATATCACATTATTAGTGTTGATGTAATTCACCTCTTATTCATTAAATTGTCTATAAATAGTGATGTTTGATAGATTTCGAAAGATACACATTGAGCAAAATCCATGAATAGAGAAATTCTTTATTTCATATTTAGTTAATTTATTTTATTTTATTTACTTATATATAATGTTTGTATTTATTTTTAATATCTATTTATTTTATTATATATTATTATGATATTATATTTTCTCTATATCTGTGTTCTCGTTGTGCACCGTTATACTCCTCAAATTTACAACACGTTATCAGCACGAGCTCCTATTATTTTTCCCGTTGAAGGTAGGTCCTAAAGGTATGTTGATTTTTCTTTCTTTTCATTATAATTAAAATATTATTTTACATATTTGATATATATTAAATTTCTAATATAAATATGATATTTTGTAATAGTGTTACTATGAAAAATATTATAAAACTAGAGTTTATAGCATTTGATAGTAATGGTAATAATTATTTGTCATTAGTGCTTAATGCCAAAATACACCTGGATGCCATAAAAATGTGATCATCAGAAAACAATTTTTCTTTGTAGAGCTCGTCATAAATGAATGCACTTGAGGCTCCAAAATTTTAAATCAATATGTTAGAGAATACGTTTTTCTACATTTCGGATATGCTCTTGTAGTAGCAATATCAAGAGAAATATTTTAAAATATTTTAAAAGTATTCTGCACTCATCTGAAGTGAATCTCAGCCAACTAGATAATATCTTCTCGTGGCTGAGTTGGCTGAATGAAATAACGAGTTATTGATTAAAAAAATATGAATCTTAGTCAACTAGAGTAACAACATTCCCTGAAGTGAATGTTGTAAATTTTAATAATCTTAGATGAAAAATCGTGAATCTCGACCAATTGGAACAACACCATTCCCTAGAGTGAATGCTGTAAATGTTAATAATTATTATTTCGTGGTGGTCGTACTAATCATTCAAATTTCAAAAGAATCACACAAAATGATGATCACAAAGGAAAAGCTCCACAATATAAGAGTTCAAAAAATGTTGAAAATAAATGTCTCCAATGCGGAATGGCTGGAATTTGTCACGTACCTATCATACGTCAAAACACTTAGTTGATCTTTATCAAACCTCCCTGAAGGAAAAAGGAAAAAAAAATATGGAAGCAAATTTTGCATAATAGGATAAAGACATATTCGACCCATCCCATATGACAAATTTGGATGTGGCGGACTTCTTTGAATCTCCTGAAGAGAAAATTGTATAATTGATGGAACATCAAGTGTTTCCTTTAACTTTGAAAATATATTGATTTAATGTTGTTTTTTTTATTCATTTCCATGTTTTTTTTTCTTCTCTTAATAGATGTTAACCTTTGTATATTCCAAATATTGTTTTTCTTATTGTAATTAGTTTCTTTTAATGAAGAAAACTGAATCATTTTCATATGTTCGGTGATTAAAAAATGAGTAAATAAGATCTATGTCTGACAGACAGTGTAACTACACATACAATACTTACAAGTAGAAAATATTTTTCCAAGCTGACAATGTTGGAAGCAAAATTCAATACAATATCAGGTTCTGTAAACCTGATTGAAGACTTTGGAAAATCAAATATTATTTTGCATAGAGAAACAAAATTTACAATTGACAATGCATTATTCTCTAGTCAATCAAAGAGAATCTACTTAGTTTTAAAGATATACGTTACAATGATTATCATATTGAGACTGGTAGAAAGAATAATATGGAGTATCTTTATATCATATTTACTGTCTCATATGAAAAACGTATACTAAAAGAGTTGTCTGCTTTATCTTCTAGATTATATTATACTCATATACGAGTAACTGAAACATATGCAACAATGAGCTTGAAGTTTATGAATCCATACATATTTACAATGACATGATAGATTAGGTCATCCAGGGTCTATAATGATGAGAAGAATTATTGAGAATTTAAATGGACACCCGTTGAAGAGCTAGAAGATTCTTCAATCTAATGCATTATCATGTGATGCTTGCTCTCAAGGAAAATTAATAATTGGAGACCATCACCAACTAAAGTGGGAATTGAATCCCCTAAAATTTTAGAACGAATTCATGGTGATATATGTGGACCCATTAACCCACCAGGTGAACCATTTAAATATTTTATGGTATTACTAGACGCATCCAACAGATGGTCACATGTGTGCTTATTATTAAGTAGAAATCTTGCATTTGCAAGATTACTTGCTTAAATAATTAAAGAGCATAATTTCCTGATTATACAATTAAGACCATTCGTCTTGATAATGCTGATGAATTTACATCCCAAGCTTTTGATAATTATTGTATGTAAATTGATATAAGTGTTGAACATCCGATAGCTCATGTTCATACACAAAATGGTTTAGCATAATCATTCATAAAACGTTTGCAGTTAATTGCTAGATCATTACTTATAAGAGCTAAGCTTCCTACATCTGTATGGAGACATGCTATTTTGCATGTGACATCACTTGTACGCATTAAGCTAGTAGCTTATCATAAGTACTCGCCATTACAATTAGCTTATGACCACGAGCCAAATATTTCTCATTTGAATTTTTGGATGTGCAGTATATGTTCCAATTGCTCCACCATAACGTACTAAGACGAGTCCTTAAAGGAGGTTAGAAATATATATTGATGGAACTCGAGACATACGCAGTGGAATGAGGATCTAATTACACTCTAATTGCTTTTAAACAAAAGGAAATAAGCTTGCATTTGAAGGAAAAAACAGTGAATTAAAAAGGGATGGGATACAACATTTGTAGCTCCCGAACAACACTTTTCCTCATCGAATCTCGATCCGAACTCTTCTGGACCACTACTAGAGTTGACCTACTATCCTCTAGACTCAAAACCGGGTTGTGGGACCTGGTGGATGAAGGAAACCGAGAGAGAGAAAAGAGATGGAAAATAAGAATGAATTTGGGTTTGAGTTTTTATTTCACTCAAAGAAAAGAAAATTTTCCAGTCCAAATTTAAAAAACTCTTTTGGTAAAATGGCAAAAGTTTTTTCATCCAAAATGAAAGTCCAATTTATAGAAAAAACCATGCAACAATTGCATGAACCAAATCCATAAAAACCCAATACCTATAATCCACTATCTTAGTGGGCTTAATGTCTCCACTATAAGCCAACACCTAGCCCACTATTTTGTTAGTGGAATTATCTAACAAAAGTTTGGATTTTCCCACTAACTATAGTCAAAGGGTAAAATAGTCATTTGGTCAAAGTCAAACTTTGACCAAAAAGTCAACATTTTGACTTTTTATGATTTTTTCGTGTTGACTAATTTTGACCTCCTGAGCATGAATCCGCATTCATTTTCTCGAAATTCAAATCACCTTTGAATATAAGGTTGGTCAAAGTTTGACTTTTCAAAGTCAAAAGTCAACTCTTTGACTTTTTACATCTTTGACCATTTCCATTATTTCTGAGCTTCCGAATATGAATATATTCATATTCTTGATATTTAAATCACATTTAAATATTAAAGTTGTATCTCTAAACTGAAAAATCCGACCACTATATCACATATACTTGTCGGTTTCTCTCTCTTCACCTAATTCGAACAATTCGAATCATTCTATCATACTATTCTAAGTTTATTCCATATGAGCTAGTAGGGGAACCTAATGGATCTATAGATCATGGGCTCCAACGATCTGAGATTAGTTGGCTAAACTCTTTAGACGGAGCTAATCAACATTCGTTAACTAACGGGTCATTCCACTAGAGTCCCATAGTTGCACTCCCCTCACTATAGATGTATTTGTGTCCATTTGATATAACCATGATTAGTAAGTTAATCCTTCACAGGTCGTTCGTAATCTCGGCTGGGTCATAAAAACCGTTTTACCCCCAAGACTACATCTTGTTCCTTAAGTTCTACTGATCTTTTAATGAACTTAAGGAACTTAAGGAACAATTGGTTTAAGGTCCAACCTATAAACCGAATCCCTCTCGGGCCAAGGAGAGGGTGGGGTCCCTTGTTCAAGACCTGGATTTAGTACTAAAGGGAACAACCTATCTATTATCCCTATAACGGGTAGGAGTGAATTTCATCTTGCACCCTATGTTCCCAATTATCCACCCGATCTTACCCCTGAAATGGGAGGCTTATTGAGCCAGCGATGATGAGCTGCCCTCACCTATGTAGATCTAAGGATAATTCTGAGTGAACAGAAGTTAATAGTTAGCTCGGGATTAAGATTAAGTTACCTAGGTCATCAATTAACGAAATAGTCAGTTTTATACATAAAACGACATTTAGAACGTAAAAAATGACTATTTCATGGTTCAGTCTTATGTAAACTCTTTACATAGGATGCCCTCACTCACATATCTCTATATGAACGATTCAGGATCATCATTTGTACTAACTACAAAGTGAGCCGCATCCATAGTGTCATTAGAATAAGGCGCCCAACCTTATTCATATACTATAGACCAATTTGGCTATATATTTGAACTTGATCCATATTTATGTCACTACATAAAGTTCAAACTACATTAAATAGCCTCAGGACCTTAGTTTATTGGATTCAAGATTACAATTTCAATAACAACTTTATCGAAAAACAAAACAGAATATGTTTAATAATTTATAAACTACGAGTTTTGGACATAAAATACAACAAACTCCCACTTGGACTAAAACTCCTAGTGGAGTATCCCAATATTAAATTAAGGTGCAGAAACATATGGATACATATAAACATATGAATACAATAAACAGGCATATCCCAAAATTCTCCCAGCACTTGTCCTCAGTTTAACAAAACTTCGATAGAACCTAGACTCTGTATGGTGACCTATCAAACATCTTTAGCCGTGAGGTTTTGGTAAAAGGTCATCAGCATATTTTGCTCAGAAGATATAATGGGTCACTACAACGCTCTCCACGATGTACAATCTCCTTCGGGTAATCAGATGGTAGCTGCTCATATGCTGCCGTGTTGTGCGCTTCCTTGGTTCTCTTGAAACTTGCAACACAACCACTTATTATTCAAACGATATAGGGGTGATAGGTAGATGATATTTGGAACAACTTCAAATCTGTCAAGAATTTCCTCAACCATACTACTTCCTTTGCTCTTCACAAACTCGGCTACGTATTCAGCTTCTATTGTGGAGTCCGTAATACAATTTTGCTTCACACTTCTCCACACTACTGCTCATCCGTTAAGAGTGAACACTGATCCAGATGTAGACTTTCTAGCATCTTTATCGGTTTGAAAATCAGAATCAGTGTATCCAGTAAGGATCAAATCCTTAGTACCATACAAGAGCATGTAGTTTTTCGTTCTCCTAAGATACTTGAGGATATTCTTAACGGCAGTCCAATGATCATATCCAAGATTAGACTAATACCTACTGACTATCCCTACCGTGTAGCATATGTCAGGTCTAGTACATAACATTGTATACATTAGGCTCCCTACTGCGGAAGCATAGGGAATTCGTCTCATATCCTTAACCTCTTGAGGTGTCTTAGGACATTGATCCTTTGACAAATGAATTCCATATCTGTAAGGTAACAGATCTCTTTTGGAGTTCTGCATCTTATACCTAGATAACATTTTGTCTATATAAGTTGCTTGAGACATGGCTAGTGTTATGTTCTTGCGGTTCTGAATAATCTGAATCCCGAGAACATACTGCGCATTCCCCAAATATTTCATTTGGAACTGTGTTGCTAGCCATTTCTTGATGTCAGTTAGGTAACTTAATTCATTCCCAACGAGTAGAATATCGTCAACATATAAAACTAAGAACGCTATAGTAGAGTTGACAATCTTCTTGTAAACACAAGGCTTGTCAACATTTTGTTCAAAGCCATAAGATTTGATCGCATTATCAAATCTTATATTCCAAGATCTAAAAGCTTGTTTCAACACATAAATGGATTTTTGAAGCTTATAAACCGTTTGTTCTTGACCCTGTGTAATAAACCCCTATGGTTGAGCCATATAGATACTCTCCTCAAGATCGCTGTTTAGAAAGGTTGTCTTGACATCCATTTGCCAAATTTCATAGTCATAAAAGATGGCAATGGATAAGAGTATTCTAATCGACTTAAACATGGCAACGAGAGAGAAAGTTTCTTCATAGTCCACTCCCTTTCTCTGGGTATAACCCTTTGCCACAAGTCGAGCCTTAAAAATCTGTACTTTACCGTCCTGGTCTCGTTTTCTCTTGTAGATCCACTTACAACCAATTGGTTTTACATCATTTGGTTGATCTACAAGTTCCCAGACAGAATTGCAGTACATAGACTCCATTTCAAGGTCCATGGCTTTGACCCACTGATCACAGTCCACATCTTTTATCGCCTGTTTATAGGTCGATGGATCCTCTATGCTGTCATCAGGTATGACAACTTGTGTTTCTGTTAAACCCAAGTAACGGTCAGGCTGATGAACAACCCTCCCACTACGTTGAGGCATTCTCAACTCTTGAGAAGGATGTGACTGACCAGATGTACTAGTTTTATCTACTACTTTAGTAGATGAGCTAGCTCTATCTGTAGCATTTTTTGAAATTTCATTCAATACTAGTCTACTGCGAGGTTGATGACTTCTTATGTGGTCTTCCTCTAAGAATGTGGCATTT
>NC_052353.1:52149766-52201497 GCF_009727055.1 Benincasa hispida | reverse complement strand
CTGTGATGCAAATTTTCTCCAATTTGCTGCAGTTCTCTCTCCCGGAATCAAGAAATTACAGCCTAATTTCAACTCTAGTGACTCCAACAAATTTACAGACCCTTTTTCACACATTAATGCTCATAAACATGTGAGCAATTACAAATTTTCACAAGAAATTTAGAGAAAAACAATGCCAAAATCATAATAAATCCATTTTAGTCCACATTTCATTCAACACTTGAATAGATAGGAAAAAAACACCCACCAAAAGCAATTGAGCGTAATTCTAGCATGCTCTGATACCAAATGATGGAACTCGAGACATACGCAGCGGAATTAGGATCTAATTACACTCTAATTGCTTTTAAACAAAAGAAAATAAGCATGCATTTGAAGGAAAAAACAGTGAATTAAAAGGGATGAGATACAACCTTTGTAGCTCCCGAACAACACCTTTTCTCGCCAAATCTCGACCCGAACTCTTTCGAACCATCACTAGAGTTGACCTACTATCCTCTGGGCTCAGAACGAGTTGTGAGACCGGTGGATGAAGGAAACCGAAAGAGAGAAAAGAGATGGAAAATAAGAATGAATTTGGGTTTGGGTTTTTATTTCACTCAAAGAAAAGAGAATTTTCTAGCCCAAATTTAGAAAACTCTTTTGGCAAAATGGAAAAAGTCTTTTCCATCCAAAATGAAAGCCCAATTTATAGAAAAAACCATGTAACAATTACATGAACCAAATCCATAAAAACCCAATACCTATAATCCACTATCTTAGTGGGCTTAATGTCTCTACTATAAGCCAACACTTAGCTCACTATTTTGTTAGTGGAATTATCCAACAAAAGTTTGGATTTTCCCACTAACTATCATCAAAGGGCAAAATAGTCATTTGGTCAAAGTCAAACTTGACCAAAAAGTCAACATTTTGACTTTTTATGATTTTTCCGTTTTGACTAATTTTGACCTCCCGAGCATGAATCCACATTCATTTTCTTGAAATTCAAATCACATTTGAATATAAGGTTGGTCAAAGTTTGACTTTTCAAAGTCAAAAGTCAACTCTTTGACTTTTTACATCTTTGACCATTTCCATTATTTCCGAGCTTCCGAATATGAACATATTCATATTCTTGATATTTAAATCACATTTAAATATTAAAGTTGTATCTCTAAACTGAAAAACCCGACCACTATATCACATATACTTGTCAGTTTTTCTCTCTTCACCTAATTCGAACAATTCGAATCATTCTATCATACCGTTCTAAGTTTATTCCATATGAGTTAGTAAGGGAACCTAATGGACCTACAGATCATGGACTCCAATAATCTGAGATTAATCGGTAAAACTCTTTAACCTAATTAATCAACATCTGTTAACTAACGGGTCATTTCACTAAAGTCCCGTAGTTGCACTCCCCTCACTATAGATATATTTGTGTCCATTTGATATAACCATGATTAGTAAGCTAATCCTTCATAGGTTGTTCGTAATCTCGGCTGGGTCATAAAAATCGTTTTACCCTCAAGACTACATCTTATTCCTTAAGTTCCAATGATCCTCTAATGAACAATTGGTTTAAGGTTCAACCTATAAACTGAACCCCTCTTGGGCGAAGGGGAGGATGGGGCTCCTTGTTCAAGACTTGGATTCAGTACTAAAGAAAACAACCTATCTACTATCCCTATAACGGGTAGGAGTGAATTCCGTCTTGCACTCTATGTTCCCAGCTATCCACCCGATCTTACCCTTGAAATAGGAGGCTTATTGGGCCAGCGATGATGAGCTGCCCTCACCTATGCAGATCTAAGGATAATTCCGAATGAACAGGAGTTCATAGTTAGCTTAGGGTTAAGATTAAGTTACCTAGGTCATCAATTAACTAAATAGTCAGTTTATACATAAAACGACATTTAGAACGTAAAAAGTGACTATTTCATAGTTCAGTCTTATGTAGACTCTTTACATAGGATGCCCCCACTCACATATCTCTATATGAACGATTCAGGATCACATCGTTTGTACTAACTACAAAGTGGGCCGCATCCATAGTGTCCCTAGAATAAGACACCCAACCTTATTCATATACTATAGACCATTTTGGCTATATATTTGAACTTGATCCACATTTATGTCACTACATAAAGTTCAAACTACATNGAACTTGATCCACATTTATGTCACTACATAAAGTTCAAACTACATTAAATAGCCTCAGGACCTTAGTTTATTGGATTCAAGATTACAATTTCAATAACAACTTTATCGAAAAACAAAACAGAATATGTTTATTAATTTACAAACTACGAGTTTTAGGACATAAAATCCAACATATATTGGATATGATTCTCCATCAATTATCAAATATCTTGAACCCGCTGATGAGTGATGTATTTATTGAACAATTTGTTGATTGTCATTTTAATGAGACAAATTTTCCAACATTAGGGGGAGAAATTAAAAAGTTGAAAAAAAAAATTAATACATCGTTATTGTGTCATTTAGATCCCCGTATAGATCAATGTGATCCTGAAGTTAAAAAAATAATTCATTTGAAAATATAGAAAATCAGTTACCAGATGCATTTATAAATGCTAAGAAAGTGACAAAGTCACATATTCTAGTTGCAAATGCTTTATTAAATGCAGTAAGTTGTCATTAATGAGTCTGGGACATGCCAGAAGCGTGATACGGTTCCAAAGATAAAAATTCTCGAGAAAGAAATAGTCAATAAATGACTCAGTTAAGAATATGAATGTTCTAGAATAAATCCTAGATATGTGGACTCTTAAGGATATTGAATTAAGTGAGGATAATAATGAGATCTCAATAAATTATGAAACCATATAAATTGACAACAATTTTGCATACAATGTTACTCACGATATTATTTATGAAAATGAGTATGAAAAATGTGGACATCAAAATGATTGGCTTCAGTGAAAAGAAGCAATCAAGGCAGAATTAAACTCACTTTTAAAACGTCATGTTTTTGGACCAATAGTTCGAGCATTAGAAGGTGTCAAACTTGTGGGATACAAATAGGTATTTGTGAGAAAAATAAATGAAAATAATATGGTCACAAGATATAATGCAAGACTAGTTGTACAAGGTTTCTCACAAAGACTTGGTATTGATTATGAGGAGACGTATTCTCCGATGGTGGATGCAATTACATTAAGATATTTAATTGGTCTAACTATGTATGAATATCTAGACATGCATCTTATAGATGTAGTCATAATATATTTATATGGATCTTTTGACAATGATATCTATATGAGAATTCCCATAAGGATTTAAGGTACTTGAAACATATAAATCAAATTCACGGGAATTATATTCACTATAGTTAAATAGATCACTATATGGATTGAGACGAATGTGCTACAATCACCTGAGTGGATATTTGTTGAAAGAAGGATATCAAAACTGAAGGAAATCTAACACGAGGATTTCTATGAGCAGCGGAAAGATCATTTCAAATTACAATCATATATGAACTTTACAATTACAATCTCAAACAGAAACATATGGTTATGCATTAATTACAAAAATTACAACATGATATATAAAAGATCAAGGATAAATGCTACACACTTTTGAAGACTCATCACCAAGCTCCTTGATCACGAACGCTCGAACACAGCAACACCCGAACGCTCGTCCAACACGATTGCTACACTGCACGATCACCACGCACTCGAACTAAGCGATCGGCTTGGTAACGAACACCCCAAGCAACACGAACGACCTCCACAGAACCTCGACAGTATCGAGTTGAGTATGACACCTCCAAGAGGCTACCTTGGTATTTTTGGTGTGAGAATCCAGAGGGTGGGCTCTGTGTGGACTGGTTTGAGGCAGAAGATGGGGAAATACAATCGTGTAAACGATCGAGCAAGTGGAAGATGGCAGAATCTATCGTATAGGTCGATGCCCAATCGTTTAGGAAAAGCTAAGCGATTGTCTAGCAAAAGCTATGCGATCGTTTAACTCATCGCTTAGCTGAGTGTCTGTCGTCTACTAACACTCCACGATTGTTTACCTTACTTTAAGCTGTCGCTTAGTAAATCCAATTTACTTAACAACTTCTCATGAGAATTTTTTCCGAGAGAGGACTTTTCAAATTAACAAAATTCAATATTTTCTTACTAAAATTAGGAAAACATTTTTCCTTTTATTCTCACGGTTACCATGAAAACTACCAATAACCTCCCACTCAATTGGTTATTAAAGAAAAAGAGTTAATTATCCAATAATTAATATTATTATAAATATAAATGATAACTAACTTCCCATATTATATTTATAACCTATAGTTTTAATATTTCATCTCACGAAACATATAACCATAGCTCTTTTTCTATTCCATGGTACTTAATGTAAATCTCATTTACATTAATCCTCCACTAGATGTATCTCATACATCATAGCCGATCATATCATATATAATTGAATTACCTCTTGTCAATTTGAACATTTCAAATCAACACCAAGAACTGATCCTCAACTGAATCCATTGAGTTACCAAGAGGACTTTATGGACCTGTAGCTCGAACCTCCAACGGTACGTGAATAACTGACTAAACTCTTTAGTCACGGGATCCACCATCCGTTAACTGCTAGACACTCCACTAAAGACCGACAGATAAACTCTCTTTACCACAGAGATATTATGTGTTCATCTTAACTAATCAACAGTGTGACAACCCTTCACAGATTGCTCGTAAGTACAACTCGACCAATAACCGTTATGCCCCTGTAGTTACATCTAACTCCTTAAGTACCACTGATCCCTCTAATAACATAAGTCATAGTCATACTATGACTGAGTTCTCTCTTCCAAAGAGAAGCTGTGGCCACTATGTTCAAGCCTAGGAATTAGCCCTTAAGGGAGCAATCTCTCTATTTATCCTTGCTTCGGGAAAGGAGTGAATTGCATCTTATTTATTGAGTTTCCAGCTCCTAAATCAGAAAAATCCCCAAAAAGGTAGGCATGTTAAGTTGACAATCTGGTCACTCTCACCCATACTAATCAAAGAACTTCCTCAAAGGCAGAAGTTCCCAAAACACTCAGGATTAAGGTCGTGTTACCTATGGTCGTTTAGGTGAGATGTAAGTCTCTAGTATCAACGACGTTATATACAGAGTCTAGTCATCTCGTGGTCTGGTCTTATACAATCTCTTTGTATAGGACACCCCCGCTCGCACATCTTCACATGAATGGTCAAGATCTACCATATGTAGTCGTTTACAACACTTGCAAACCTAGTGTCACCAGGATCAAGTATCCCACCTTAATTCTTATACTATAGACCTATTTAAGTTATCACTTAAGGCATGATCCACTTGTATATCACATATACATGCTTAAGTTTATATAAGATAACCATGGAGCTTTGTTTATTGGAAATGAGTAAATGCCAGAATGAAATAAAATTTATTTTATTTATAAAATAATGTATAAACAACAAGACTCCGGGAGAATTAGGACACCAATCCCAACAAAAACAATCCAATATATCCTTGTGTTTTTATAAAGAAATCACAATCAAAATTTTCTATTATAACTGTATATGTTGATGATTTAAATATAATTGGAACTCTTGAAGAGCTTTTAAAAGAAATAATTTGAGATGAAAGATCTCAGAAGAACAAATTTTTGCTTTGGCTTGCAAATTGAACATTTAGCATATGAGATATTTATTCACCAGTCAACTTATACAGGAAATTTTTTGAAAATGTTCTATATGTACAAAGAGCATCTATTGAACATTCCAATGGAAGTTTATTCACTAGATGTGAAGAAAGATATATTTCGACCTCAAGACGATAATGAAAAACTTCTTGGTCTTGAAGTACCATATCTTAGTGCAATTGGTGTACTTATGTATCTTGTTAATAATACAAGACCAAATATTACATTTTCAGTAAATTTATTAGTACGATATAGTTCTTCTCCAACAAAAAGATATTGGAACAAAATTAAGCATATACTTCGTTATCTCTGAGGAACGATTGATATGAGTTAGTTTTATTCAGATAAATCAAAATTTGATCTAGTTAGTAATGCAGATTCTGGATACTTACCTGATCCACACAAACCTAGATCTCAAATACGTTATCTATCACATGTAGAGGAACTGCTATATTGTGGCGATCAGTGAAATAGACCATAATGGCTATTTCCTCAAATCATCATGAAATTCTTGCAATTCCTGAGGCTAGTTGAAAATGTGTATGGCTAAGATCAACGACTCAACACATTCGTGAAACATGTGGTTTATCTTCTAATAAAAATCTTCAAACAATATTATACGAAGATAACACATCATGCATATCTCAAATCAAAGGAGGATATATTAAAAGAGATAGAACAAAACATATTTCACCAAAGCTTTTCTATACTCATGATCTTGAAGAAAATGACAACATCACTATACAACAAATTTGTTCAAAAGATAACTTGACGGACTTATTTACAAAGGCATTACCTAGCACAATCTTTGAAAAACTGGTGGATAACATTGGAATGCGGCAACTCAAAGATCTCAAGTGATGTTTCCATAAGGGGGAGTAAATATATTTTTTTAGGAGTATAAATCATATGAAATATGTACTCTTTTCCCTTCACTAGGACTTTTTTCCCATTAAATTTTTTCCTAGTAAGGTTTTAACGAGACATATTTCATATAATGAGCATCTAAGAGGGAATATTATAAATATTATGATAATAGATGCTCGTTAGATGCTCATGCTTAGTGTCCATTGACCATTTATCATGCCCTCATTCATTTCTCAAAGTGTTGTCCATGTGTTTTAACTTTATAGATTATTAGTGTCCATGTAATCTACCTCCTACTTGTCAAATTGTCTATAAATGGTGGCATTTGGTGGGTTTTGCATGATACACACATTGGGCAAAATTCATGAAAATTGGAAAAAGTGGAGATTTTAGAGAAATTCCTTATTTCATATTTTGTTAATTTAATTTAATTTGTTTATATATTATGTTTTATTTAGTTTAATATCTATTTATTTTATTATATATTATTATTATATTATATATTCTCTATATCGTGTTCTCTTTGAGCACCGTTGTGCTCCTCAAATTTGCAACAACTTTTAATTTCTAGACAATAATATCTTTTTGGTTCTAGTTTCTATTTGGTGCCTAAATTTTAAAATGTTACACATTTAGTCCTTAAGCTCGGAGTTTTATTTCAATTTAGTCTCTAAGTTTTAAAATATTAGAATTTTTATTTTTAGATTTGATTTTTGTTTCAATTTAGTCCATAAGTTTCATGATTTTATATTTTTATCCTCAAATTTTCATTAAATATCCCGTTTCAATCATTGATGTCAATTTCTATTAATTAATTAAAATAATTATGAAGTGAAATTTTAAAATTAATTTTGAAAGTGATAAAAATAGCGAAAACTTAATTAATTATAATTCTTTTAACGATTTTTCATAAATTAACTCTAAAGACAGAAATTGAGTATTTAGTGAAAAATTGAGGTTAAAAATATAAATATTGAAACATAGAGAACAAATTAAGCAAAACTCAAATGTTAAGGGTAAAATTATAGCGTTTTGAAACTTAGGGACTAAATTGAAACTAAATTCAAAATTAAATGACTAAATGTGTAACATTTTGAAACTTAAGAACTAAATAGAAACTAGATCCAAAACCTAAGGACCAACAAATATTTTTCCTAATTTTTAATACTAAAAAATTATCCCTTAAATGTTTAACTTTGGTGCTTAATTTACATAGTCCCATAAATTGGACCCAAACATTGGATTATAAAAATTGGGTCTTCAAACTTATACAAAAGTAGTTAATGGTGGGGTTACCATTATCCTTTTTGCAATTACGAATCTTGTATGTATTTCGAAGAAAATTTATTCATTTTTCGGGGTCTTGAAGGGGTATGGAAACACATAAAAACTCTGGAATGGAAATAGAAAAGAGGTGTAACTCCAGTTCCTTTGGAAATGGTAAGATCTTTGGCACAAGAAAAAGGGGTTGATCCATATCATCTTCGTTGGAATGCCTTGAATTTGTTTGTTGGCGCTTCGAACAACCAACCGTTAGTGAACCACATATATATGTGTGTTGATACTTTTTTCCTTTTTTTTTTTTTTTTTGTATTCTTTAACAATCTTGACTGGGTTATGATTTCTCTACTTTTTTAATAATATCAAGTCGAGTTCTTTTCCTACCCGTATAGAATAGAACATGCTGAGCAAAATCTTCTTCATGTAAAACCTACTTTATTTAGATCTGGAAAATCAACCGGTTTTATGAAACCTGGCTCGAATCGGTAGTCAATCCTATTTACGATAGGAGTTGTTGACAATTGAATCTAATTTTATCCATTATTTTTATTTTCATATCCGTAATAGTGCAAAAAGAAGGAAGACTCAATTCCAAGTTGTTCAAGAATAGTGGCGTTGAGTTTCTCGACCCTTTGCCTTAGGATAGTTAGAATTGGGCCCCTGAACTTATAAACTTATATAAATTTGATCATTAAACATTTAATTTTAAAAATTGGACCTATAATGAGTCATGATATTACTAAATTCTCTCCATTTCAATTACTAAATTACTCTCTTAAAGCGATTACAAAAAGAGAATTTAGTTAAAATTAGAAACAAGAGCTTGAAGTGTTTCTAACTGACTTTTTTAACCTCTGCAATGTGGGACTGCACTCAATTGACTCAAACTAAAAAAAATAATTTTTTTTTATTAATTTAAAATATATGGGCAGATATTTAATTATTTATTCTCTGATAACTTTTAATTTTATTTTATATTTTCTAAAATGAAATTTTGGTAAGGAACATTTTCAAAAATAGAAAAAATAAGAGAAGTTATTTGTACAAAATAACAAAATTTGATCTTCTTAAATAGAAGTAGGCTAATAAAAATCTATTAGTTTATTAGTGATAGAAATCTATCGGTGTCTATTAATGATAGAAACTAATAGAAGTCTATCACTAATTCTATGTGATAGACGTTGATAGAAGTTTATAGATATTTATCAATATTTTTTTATTACTATTTCTATAAATAGTTCGACATTTTTTCTATCTAGAAAAATTTTCTTTTTCGTAATATATATTAAAACTGAGTAGCTAATCTTAATTTAGTCTAGTCTTTCAAAAGTAAATAATTGAGATACTATCAGTTTACATTTTCATGGAAACAATTTTTTAAATAACGGCATGAACATTCCAATAAACCTAACTCAAATATAAATATTCTATTCTATTATTGACCTATGGCAGGTTAATAATTTAGTATGAACGGTTTCTTTAGTACAATGATTATAGGATGTAAGATTGAATCTTCGATTTCTTAGATCGATATGATAATATCAATGAACCAACTCACTTTGATAGTATGAATTATTTATATTATAGAAAATTTTAACCAAATAATTGAGTTGGATGAAAAAAAACACCTCAAATACAGCACAATCTAAATCCATGAAAACCACTAAAGGGGAATTGTCAAGTCTTGCCTTATCAATAATTTCAATGTTTCACCTTGGATTAACAAAATCAAACTATTATGATAACACATTGTTTAAAACACACACACACACACAAAAACATCAACTACCATACTTAAATAACAAGTTAAATTACCAAATGTCCAACAATCTAATACATTATTAAACTTTAAGTTTGATATCTAATAGATATCTAAATTTTTCACTTTGATGCATTAGTCGGTGGCAAATTTGACATTATTTAAAGAAATTAACGGTAGTAAACAAAATTGAGGTGTTGAGTATCCCATTAGACATAAAATATAATTTTATTTCAATTAGGCCAAATAAACTTTAAAGATGTTGAATACGATAGAGTCCCATTGGACACGAAATTGAAAGTTTATAAATTTATTAGACCTAAAATTGATAGTTTAGGCCTTGTTTGGTAACCATTTCGTTTTTTATTTTTTATTTTTAAAAATAAGCCTATTTTCTCTCACTTTTTTACAATGATTTACATTTTTGTTAAGTACAATTGTTGAAATTTTAGCCAGATTCCCACAGCAAAAACAAATTTTTAAAAGCCTTTTCTTTAGTGAAAAAGCAATAAGATGACTCCTCACTCGAAATATGAATGTTAAACAGAAAGCACTGACAAGCACTATAACAACAATAAACTAACAACAAGAAAAATAAGTAAAGGCAAATGAAGTTTGTCACACCCCATTCTAGATTTTTCCTCTAACCTAGAACGAAGCGTGAAGATGTTAAACATCACTTATCTCTGTGACATCTAACGTTCCAACTCTTAATATATCCTATACGACTTCTAAACCAATTTTTAAAAACAGTTTACATTCAGTAACAGGGTTTAAGAATTCAACCCAGTTTAAATTACAATACTATTTAAAAAGATTTACAGACCAACAGTAAGGATTATTTTTACAAAACCTCTCTCATGACATGTAACTCACAAGTTTTAACTATTCTAGAATACTCTCAAATATATGCACAAACAATAGAGCAAATGTCTAACAACATTAGTGACATTTGATAGCTTAACAGACACCCAAAACTTGATCTCTACTTGGGGGAACAGAAAACATTGAAAACATGAGCTAAAACCCAGTGAATGGTAATTTAATATAAACATAAGTTTTCTTTTTCTAAAACATCAAATAAATCTACTAAAATCATTCAGTAAACCATTAACAAAGTATATAAGATTCATTAACATTTAAAACACA
This sequence comes from Benincasa hispida, assembly GCF_009727055.1. Lineage (NCBI taxonomy): Eukaryota > Viridiplantae > Streptophyta > Magnoliopsida > Cucurbitales > Cucurbitaceae > Benincasa > Benincasa hispida. Next base: position 52,190,752 of record NC_052353.1, on the reverse strand, counting down.
TACTAATAAAATATTGACACGATCATATCTAAAAAAAAATGCTTTATAAAGCATTCATGAGTTATAAAAAAACCACATCAACACTGTACCCAAATGCTCATTTATAACGGCAGGTTACCCTGGACAAGGATATATGGTTGTTCTAGACATATCACACATCGAATGTCTCCGCAGTGGTAAACCAACTAATAAGGTCATATGTGCACATAGAGTTGCCTCAAAGCTAAATATGGATACACACCATAGGCCCAGGTTCCTTTGGACTTCCCAGTATACTTTGGTCTCCCTCAACCCTGGTAGCCCCCTGATCGCTTAAGTGGCTCTGCAGGATTAGGTTCTCCAAGACTTCTCGATATACTTTGGCCACATTTGATCCTGATCGCCTCCTAATTGCCTGAGCGATGTTATCGAAACACATTCAAGTAGCATGAGAAAAGTAACCATCTCTCGGATACAAGAATTAATAGTTTGAAACCACTTATTCAACATCATTTATTCCACCTCAAGAGGGTTTCTTACAAAACCATACAAATTATAGTGAAGTAAAATCAGGTTCCAAACTACATTTTCATAACACCCGTTCATATAAAATCAATGAAAATTTAGGAGATTCAATGCATTTCTGAAATAATAATAAAGTAAAATGGATCATGCCAACACATTTCACAAATCATAGCATACTACCAAACTTATATACTTTTCATATCAAAATACTTAAAATAAAACCATTCACAGTTAATCGACTTCTCCTTGGATTTCTAGTTCCTCCGACTCTCCTTTATCCTGAAATTATATTGGTAATCCCATGGTTATCCTCCACATGAGCATAATTCAATTATTTGAAAAATTAACCTTTAAATATAACCAATTTCACTTAAGTTTTTCCAAAACCCTAATTTGATCAACTATAGGGTTTACTTTGTAATTTGGTCATTTAATTATTTTAATATTAACTCAAGCTCCCAAAATTAATCTCCAATAAGAATTAATTCCACTTCAATTTTCCTTAAACCTTAGTCTTGACCATTTTAGGATTTCCCTTTCAATTTAACTCTAATTTTACTCAATTTAGGGTTTACTTACAATTAAGTCCCTTTAATTACTTAAATTATCTTAATTCCCCAAAATTAATTCAATTTAATCTCAATGTATCTTAATGATACCAATTAGAACTTAAATCAAACTTGAGCTTAACTTTTCCTAAACCCTAATGTCATCCAATTTTAGGGGTTTCACCTTACACTTTATACCTTAAATTACTTTAAAATTAACTTAAAATTCCAAATTAACTTAATCTAAGGTCAAAGCATCTTATTGATCTCCATTAGGACTTAAGTTAAGGTTAGGAACACCTTAATTAATCTTAATTTTGTCCAATTTTACCTAATTTTTCATTAACCCCAATTAGGGTTTACTTTAAATTAACCCATTAATCAACTTCAAAATGAACTTAGGATTCCAATTACTTATAATTTTAGGTTTAAAGTAACTACCAATGGGACCCGAAACCATACTTAGAACATCTTAATTGACCTAAATTGAATTTCCAATTTTTAATGACGGACAATAGATGACAGACAAGAATCATTTCAACCTCCCAGAATTTTCCAGATTCAGCCTCTGCTTTTCCGGTGAGCGTTTCAGACTTAAACTCATCGTTTTCCAGTCATTTAAATCTTAATTAACCATACAAACCTTTTACCCATCACTAGATTTAACTTACCTCAAAATTTGGACGCTTGATTTGCCCTAAAACTCTTGGAATCGGCCAATCTCTCCACGGCAACCCTGTTTTTCCCCCGAGAAGTAGCAGCTTTAGAGAGACCTTAGAATTAACTTACCTTCAAATTTGGAGCTTCAAATTAACCTCTAAGTCCACGAATTAGTAAAAAGTCTCAAGCTTCCTTTATTTTCCATCTACTCCGACCACCACTATTTTGCTTCATTTTCCTTGCTTTTCCGACAATGATTCTTCAAATAAAACCTTTCACAAGCTTCCTCTTCAACTCTACTTCAGTTTCATTCACTTTTGCCCAATTTTTCTTCATAAAAACACCCTCAAAAGACCCCAAATCCAAGACCTTCCTTCATCTTCTTCCTAAGTCGGCCAAATTTGAAATACCAAATTCCAGCTCTCCTTTTCGTCTGCTAGCATCTGCTTTAGATTCCCATGACTTTAGCTGACTAATCCTTAATCTTTAAATCATTTAATGAGAAAAATTTGTAAGAAAGCACCTAAATTTTGTCAAAATTTCCTCAAATTCTCGTTTATGTTCCTCAAGAGTCCTTATCACTTTTCTTAACTTTCTCCCTCAATTTCTATTCAATTCCAACCCAAACTAAGCTTAATAGACCTCACACATTCTAATTTTACCTTTATAACTAAAAAAAATTCCCAAAATTCACCACATTAAAAAATGTTGATTTTTTAGTTGACTTTGACTCTGACTTATCCCAAGCTTGCCTACTTCATCCTCAAATATCCTTTACACGCTCAACTAGGTTCATTACCCTCAAATTATTCCCAAGGTCCTTACTTCCCCTTCTTCAATGAAACAAGCGTCAGTATATTTTTTTTTATTTTCAAGTATATCTCTTAACTAACAGTTCCAAATAAAAAACAGATCTCGAGTCTTTGAGTTCAACCTCAACTATAAGTTCCCTAGAATTTTCAAGAAAGAGTAAAAGAAGAGAGAGGCTACAATCTGTCAATCCAGTTCGACGATGAGCCACCTATGTTTAGGAGACAATATACCCAAAAAAGATAATCCACTAATATTAATAAGTCAAATGTTTACAACAAAGTACTTATATGTAAAATAACAACTTTTATAGTAACTCACATAGAGCCTAATTTGATGAACACCTAACTTACGCCTAGATGCGAGACTCCCTCTTTGAATAAGGCTATCCCTAAGTTGTAGAATATTAGTGGTTGACACTTCGGCACTTTGTAGTACAAAAGACTCCCTCTCTTCTTAAAGTTATCTTTCCAATCACTTGTTATCTTAGGTTGCCCCTAATATGGAGAACACCTCCTCAAGCGATGGTATTAGGCTCCCCCTAAAACTAAGAATCCTTTCACTGAATTAAAGTCTTAAGCTCCCCTCAAGACTAAGAATCCCTTCTCTATAATGAAGTTAGGCTCCCCCTAGGATCGAAACCATCTCCAATGTTTTACCGTTATTAATCGATGAGTATGCACAACGAAATACATTGGGTAAAGATCATAAACTATGTTGCACAAATTGGCCACTAAGAACAAAGACACTTTCTCACGATGATCAAATATCCTACATATTAGAAAATAAATTCTTCAAAATATTCAATCATCACGATCAAACCTAGCAAGGGCATAAAATCTTCAATAAATAATTCTTTTAGAAAAGGAAAACATCCTAAAAAAGAATTTTGAAAGCCATAAAGAAGGAAATAATCCATAAAATAAAATTTGTCGAATTTTCTAAATAAGGAAAGTCTGGACAACAAGAATGACGTTTGTTACATCACTAGCTACGACAACTTCTGTGACAAATGCAAATAGCCAGAACCATAACGTCTACCTTAAATAAATATATAGTCAATCTCAAAACTCTAACAAACTCCTCCTTTGGCTAATATATTTTTTATGGAAGACATATAAGCAAGCATAAGAGCCTAGCAACACAATTAACAAAAGCCAAATTTTAAATAACAAGAAGTCCAGAAGAATATATAGTAAAAAAACAAACCAAAGTATAGATGTCCAAAGAAATTATAAGTACAAACCAACAAAAAAAAAAAAAAAATCAACAACACCACCAACCAACCAAGTTTGCTCTCCCCCTTTCTACCAACAAAAATTAGTTAGCTTGTCCTCAAGAGGAAGAAGCACCACCAGATTTGGAGAAAACCTCCCTCATTACAAGAAACACCTCATCAATTTCTACTTGGCGTTCTTGAAGCTTATGAATAAGCTTGACAATATTTTGTGATTCAAAAGACAATAATTGTAAGATACGATTGCCAAAGAAGAATTCTATCATAGCTAAGCTCAGACCATCCATGTGATCCATAGAATTGGAAGCAACAATGTTAGCAAAATGGTGGGATTGAAACAACTTGTGGTTAAGAGAGATCAATGAAGGAGAGTGCCGAACAAGTTCTGTAGCAGAAACAAGATACCACAAATAAACCTTGGATAATAAATAGGCAGCCTGAGAGCTTGAGAGCCAATGCGACACTTTATTTGATTTAGGAAAAAACACCATAGTTAAAGGTTCCAATTTGGTATAGCAGAATGGCAAGAGGATAGAGACCTCAAACTTGTGGAAAGATGGACACTAGTTGGAGATGCCAATCTTGTGGAGAATGACATATTTCACACTTAGAACAGATGTAGATGACTAACCATTTCTTGGCCACGTTGTCCTTAATCCTCATGTCAACTAAAAAACAAGATCTCTTATAGATGGACGTTGTTCATAAACATTAGCAGTGTTGAGTTTTATGCCCTAAAACTCGTAGATAGTAAATGTTATTAATTGACCGTCATCAATAAAATCTAATAGATGTTAATTTAATAAATGTTATTATTTATGTTGTTTGTCTATTTTTGTCTTAATAACCCTAAATCCAATAAACTAACATCGAAGGCTACCTTATGAGTCTTGAATTGTATGTGGAGACATACAAGGATCAATGTTCAAGATACAGCTTGAAGGGTCTATAGTATAAGGCTAGGTACCTTATCCTATCTTGATAACACTATGGATACGACCTACTTTGTATTTGATACAAATGCAATGATCCAACGTGTTCATGTAGTTGACATGAGAGTGAAAGTATCCTATGCAATGAGTTTGCATAAGACTGGACCACGAAATAGTAACCACTAGAGGTAATACCATTAACTAGTTAGGTTTCTATTTCAATATGATGACCTAGGAAACTTAGTATTAATCCTAAGTATATTATGAACTCCTGTTCACGAAGGATTGTCATTTGGATTGTATGGGTGAGGGTGGCCAGTTTGCCGACCCAATATGCCTACCATTTTGGGGACAAGACTGAGTGAGGAGTTAGGAACATAATAATAAAAGATGTGATAAAAAAAGATAGAGTAGAGATAGAAAATAGCACACACAAAGTTTTACGTGGAAAACCCTAATCAGGGAGAAAAAACCATGGGATAAAGAATTCTTATTAGAAGACTAATGCAAAGAAGACACAGTGACTACTATTAATAGAAAAAGAGAAACCCTAGGGTACAAGTAAAAAGACAGAAATGCCCTTAGAGTAAAAACCCTAATTTCAACAAGATGGAATTCACTCATTCCCATCTTAAGAGTAAATAGATGAGTGCTCCTTTAAGTGATGTCTTCGGGACTTGAACAAAGGGTTCTACCCTATCATTGGCCCGATAGGGGATTCTATTTATTGGTTGGACCATAAATAGGTTGTTCATTAGAGGAGCACTGGTACTAAAAAATTAGAGGTAACCTAAGGGTAAAACTGTAATTTGACCTAGTTGGAGTTACGAACGCTTGTGAATGACTAACTTGTTGTTATTAGTCCATATCCGTGGACACAGAAATATATATATAGTAAGAAGAGTGTAGCTGTGGGTCTTTAATTGAGTGTACTCATAGTTAACGAATATTAATTAACTTGGTCAATGAGTTTAGCCAATTACTTTCATATTGTTAGAGCTTCTGATCTACAGGTCCACCAGGTCCCCTTATTAGCCCACTAGAGAATATTTAAAAAGGATGATTTTAATTGCTCAAATTAATTTGAGGAAACCATATATTAATGTGATCAATATATATAATTGATTATGGATATGATCTATAATTCAAATTAAATTGGAAAGTAATATTTGAATAAGATTCAATTAAATAATTCAAGTGAATTAGATTCACAAAAGAATAATTAATAGAGAGGTATTACATTTATACATACGATGTTTATGATAATTAAATATATATACATTAAATTAGATTTAATGTATACATAGTTATTTAATTAATGTGCTAATTAAATTAAATAAGTGTTATTTAATTAATTGAGCTAATTAACTAAATAAGTATTATTTAATTAATTATGAAAAAGGAAAATAGGAAAATGATTAGGAAAAGGGTTTGACCCTTCTCTATATAAAGACCTCCTGAACGGATCGGATCCTGCAGCGGAAACATTGTGTTAGAACGCCTTGCATCCCACAATTCAACTTTTACAATAAACAAAATCATTATACTAAACAAAATGTATAAACATGTAAATTAACATGCATTAGGAAAAAGATTAGAACGATTCTCACATTTGTAGATTCCTTAATGTCATGAACAAGCCTCTCCAAGGTTCCAACGAACGGATCTCCAAACGGTCTTGATCACAACAACTTCTTGAGCGATCTCAAACACTACCACGAGAGTTATCTCGTTATTCTCTGGGATTCCAATAGAGAGATAAGTGGTATCCAACTATTGGGAGAGGGAGTGGAGAATAAGGTTTTAGAGAGTAGAGAGGCTCAAAGAAAATTTGGTACAATAACACTTAGAGTGGTGTATCGTTAGAGTTTCTCTACAATGGGAATTGTGTATTAGTACATTCCTAAAAGGGCCATGGGGATGTTTTTATATAGATAACAACCAAACCCCTTTCCCAATATATTTTCCTTTTCTATAATTAATTAAATAATATTTATTTAATTAATTAGCTAATTTAATTAAATAACGATCATTTAATCAATTAGCCCAATTAAATAACACTTATTTAATTTGCACAATTAAATAACACTCATTTAATTTTTATTTGCACAATAACTAAATAACTACTTATACATTAAATTCAATTTAATGTATACATTTAATTAGCATATACATCCCATTATATGTGAAAAACCTCTCTATTAATAATTTTTTGTGAATCTAATTTACTTGAATTAATTAATTTGAATCTTATTCAAATATTGCTCTCCAATTTAACTATAGATCATATTCATAATTAATTATATATTAATCACATTAATATATAGTTTCCTCAAATTAATTTGAACAATTTAAATTATCCTTCTTAAGTATCCTCTAGTGAGCTAACGAGGGGACCTGGTGGACCTATAAATCAGAAGCTCAAACGATATGAGATTAATTGATTAAACTCATTAACCAAGTTAATCAATATTCGTTAACTGTGGGTACACTCCACTAAGACCCACAACTGCACTCTTCTTATTACAGATATATTTCTATGTTCATAGATATAGATCAATATCAGCAAGTTAGTCATTCACGAGTGTTCGTAACTCTAATTTGGTTAAATTACTATTTTACCCTTAGATTACCTCTAGCTTCTTAAGTACCAGTGCTCCTCTAATGAACAACCTGTTATGGTCCAACCAATAAACAGAATCCCTCTCGGGCTAATGAGAGGGTAGGGCCCTTTGTTCAAGTCCTAAAGACATCACTTAAGGGAACACTCATCTACTTACCCTTAAGGAGGGAAGGAGTGAATTCCATCTTGTATTATTATGTTCCCAGCTCCCCATTCGGTCTTATCTCCAAAATGGTAGGCATATTGGGTTGGCGAACTGACCACCCTCACCCATGCAAATCAAAAGACAATCCCTCGTGAATAGGAGTTCATAATATACTCAGGATTAAGACTGAGTCGCCTAGGTCATCCATTTGAAATAAGAACCTAACTAGTCAATAGTGTCATACCTAGTGGTTACTATTTTGTGGTCCAACCTTATGCAAACTAATTGCATAGGATACCCCCATTAGTGTGTCACCTACAGAACATGTTGGATCATTATGTTTGTATCAAATACAAAGTGGGTCGTATCCATAGGTACCTAGCCTTATCCCTATACTATAGAGCTTTTAGGCTGTATCTTGAACATTGATCCCTGTATGTCTCCATATATGGTTTAAGACTCATAAAACAACCTTGGGTGTCAGTTTATTGGATTTAGGGTTACTAAGACAAAATAGACAACAATACAAACAATAACATTTATTGAATTAACATCTATAACTCTTTATTGATGATGGTCAATTGATAACATTTACTATCTACGAGTTTTAGGACATAAAACCTAATACCTCCCTATGGCCCCTTTAGGAGATATTGAGACATAGACTAACAATACTCAACACATAAGTGTTATTGTGAAAAAATTTTCTAAGCCACAAAGAAAATCCTTTCTACTCTCCAAAACCCTTTTCTCCTCTCCTTCTCCCAATAGTTGGATACCACCTATCCTTCTATTGGAATCTTAGATAATAACGAGGTTACTGTCGTAGTAGTGTTCGAGATTATTCAAGAAATCGTTCGTCATCAAGATCATTGGAGGAGACATTAACAGACTCTAGCCGAGGGACAAGAATCCAGACATTATTTATCATAAATTGTCCAAGCTCTTCTTGCATAGCATTGACCCAACATTCATCCTCAAGAGCTTCTTTGACATTTCTTTGTTCAATAGGAGAGGTGAAACAAATATTATTGATCATCTCCAAACACTGAACTTCTTTCTTTCTAGTAGTCAACCATTCTTCAAATATTACCAATGATGTTGCTAGGGGGATGATTCTTACGAATTCTGTTGGATGGATGCTTGTTATTTGTTTTAGACTCTTCAAAAGCTGACTTGTTATTCTCTACAGGCATTTCAGAAATCATGCGATGACATGCTAGATAAAATATTTGGGACATTTGTATTGACAAGTGGAAGTGCACTGTAATCTTCTTCTTCCACAGAAGTGGAGCTTGATGAGTCTGCCACATCATCAATCACAACGGTAATAAACTCCATCATACAACAAGTTCATTTATTGTAGACATGATATGCTCGATTATTTGTGGAATATCCAAGAAATATGCCTTCATCTGATTTGGAATCCTATTTTCGTCTAGCTTCTTTATCAACCAGGTAGTAACAAGTACTACCAAAGATATGGAAGTATTTAACATTTTATTTTCTCCCTCTCCATATTTCATAAATTATGCTCGAGGTACCGAGATGTCAAATAACTCTGTTGTGAATATGAAAAGCTGTGTGTAGAGCCTCTGCCCAAAAATAAAATGGCAGGTGTTTAGCATGTAACATTGCTCGAGCCATCTCTTGAAGTGTCCAATTTTTCCTTTCCATAACCCCATTGTGTTGGGGAGTGATTAGAGCTAAAAATTCATGATGAATCCTAGTTATATTACAAAAGGTAGCAAATTGAGAGTTTTCAAACTCCCTACCATGATTGTTCATAACTCGTATCACATTCAGATCTTTTTTACGTTGTAATTGAAGACAAAGAGCTTGAAAAACAATAAATGCATCTGACTTTTCATGAAGAAACCAATCACAGGTGTATCTGGAGAAATTGTCAACAACAACTAGAACATACCTTTTACCTCCCAGACTTTTTGATTGCATAGGGTCCATAATGTCTAGGTGCAGAAGTTCCAGGATACTTGTTGAGCCAAAGTGAGGTATCTGCTTATGTAGAGGATGAGTTTGTTTTCCCGATTGATAATCACCACAAATAATTCTAGTCGAAGAAGATAAAGATGGAAGTCCAGATATAGCATTTTTTACTAATGCCTTTTGAATAGTTGATCGACCAAATGCATGAATGGCTAAATGTTATGGATAAGCTAGGTCTAAGTGCAAGCATACACTATTGAAGAAGTAATAAACTTGGAGCATTCCAAGTATCAAACCCACAAAACTAATTTTAAATTCAATTTTCTTATGACCATAAACTAATGAAAACAAAGCTAACCCATGGAAACTTATGTTGTGAATAGTTGAGAATTTAAATTAAAATCAGTAAATAATGGTGATAGAATAGGTGCTAACAATACTTGAACCTTTCCATTTCTATGCTACAAGTGATGTGACTGCATCATACCAAAACAGTGAGATATGCATGAACAGAATACTACTCCTATTTGGTCTTATGTCAAGTTCCTTTAGGAGATCAAAACAACTAATTCCTAATGTTTCTATAGTTAGTTGAATCTTAGATTAATTCAAGTTCAAATTCTTTATCCTACGGTGTCCCTTATTCCTAAGGTGATTGAACTTTCGATTCTTAGGCTCCTAGTCCTGTATCCCATTGTGACATTCACTTACATCCTAACCTTCCCAGCAATAGAGCTCAATTATTAAATTAATTGGCCAATTCAATTTATCAATATTATCTTTAAATTAATATTGTTAATAACAATAATAATATGAACAATATTAGTAGTTAGAGTGAAAATCCAAACTTTACTAGTAAACAATAGNTATAAATCAAGTTGGCATGAAGAGAAACATTACTTAAACCATAGGAACTTTATGGCAATCACATTGTTGAACCCCTAGGAGAAAATTAGCTCACGATAGATGATAAAACAATGAACTTCATTAAATCATAAAACATTGCTTCATTGTCAATTCGATAATGAAAAGGAAATGGAAAACTACAAGAATTTAAATGACTAATAAAATGCTGAAAATAACAACTCAAGAACACTTGGGACAAATCCTCAAAACCCAAGTTTTTCCCTAGATTGATTCTCCCTTTTCCAAGGTGAAGTCACTCTCTCAACACACACTTTCGTGGGATGAGATGACTTAGAGGCAGTACACTTTAGAAGAACTTCCATTCTTGAAGTTACTGACTTGAACATTAAGAAAATACCCAGGGGTTGCTATAAAAATGACAGAAAATGTGAATAAAGGTGATGAAATCTAAGGTGGAGAGTTGTCCTTCGAAATGAAGGGCTTCTCTTGCTTAAATAGGCCCCAAAATGGTTAGGGAGGGCGAAGATCCTCGCTCTGAGGGTTTACCAGGTAGAATCGAATTTGAAAAACAAATTAAGACATGAAAATCATAACTGCTTTTGATTGGTTTGAAATATGGAAAATTAGGGCCACTGATGCGGCTGCATCACCTGCCGCATCAAGACAGATTCCTCTAAAAACAGGTAAAAACCTATCAAAACCCACAAAATCAACCCAAAATCAACAAAATATCATTTTTAATGCAAATTAAGACCCTCATAACCCATTAAGAAGATCAAGACTAAATTTAGAGGGAAAATAGATGCAATAATACATTTTCAAAGTAAAAATATGCAAATAAAAGCCTAAAAACATGCATTTCATGGTATTTTTCAATAGTCTTCAAGCTCATATGGCCTAAGCGTTCATGCCATAGGATAGCTTCATTTTGACGAGAGAGATAGTAAATCTGCAAAGCATTATCAATATTCCATAGGTAGCAATTATCAGATGAATGAAGGCCTTTTACTTAGAATTATGAAGGTTGTTAAGTAGAATATGCGACAATTGTGCTAGGATTTCATGAGAAAATGAGTTTGCGTCGATCAGCATTGAAGAATCTTGGCTAACCCATTATTATGCGTTATTATGCATTCAATGTTCAATATTTATAGCTAATGCAGGAAATGGACGCAAACACGGAAACCGGACCACTGCATGTGGAGAAACTCTCCATCGTAAAGGCGAACGCGTCGATCAACGCATGGATGTTGTGGTAATCAGCCGTATGCATCCATCGCATGGGAGTTGCGCTCGTCAAGCGATTGTGGTCATCGTGTAGAGTTGCGGTATTAAGAGAATGCGGTCACTGAATGATTGTGGCTACGTGATAACGCATATTAATTGCAACAATTGGTGAGATTGCTTGGGTATCACATACTTAGTCATGTGGATTGGGGATATGAAGCATATAACAACCCACTGAGAGGTGTGCGTTGTGTGAGTGTGTGAGTAACCTTATTTTCTTAGTGTGAAGCTGCAACAACGCCTGTCTATAGGCTAATGCATTGTTTGTCTATGAGTAAAGTCAACAACAACCAACTGCCCGGGAGGGTAAGTGGTTGGTCGCATTAAGCAATGTTTGCATATTTTACTAGAGATAGGAATAATCTTGCGTCAACCAAGTTCATGTGATTGTCTTGTTTTATGTTGTGCCCAACACCCCTTTAGAGCTACTCGAGGGAGAGTCTAAATAAAGAACCTAATGACTCGAGAGAGCTAGGTTAGAATCTAGATTTGAGAGAGCAAGATTAGACCTGCATAAGTAAGAGATAGAGACTTAGAGATAAGCTCTGTTTGTCAACATGCATCGCATGCACCCTAGAGATAGGTATGATGATATGTGGTCACCTTGTTTATGTATCATCTCATAGACAAGAATTAGAGGCTTATGTGTAGGCCCTATAGGCACCTTTGCACGTACATTGCATGCGTTCTAGCATTAGAAGCCATAACATTCGCACCGAGAGGTGGTTAACTATTGTATGTGTGTTGCATGATCGCATGGCTTGCGTTGATTAAGGTTGCCCTTGCGGTCACTCTTAAGGGTTGCAATGAAAACATCTCCGCATTTTATCTATTTTCCCATTCATTTGTTTCATGTCAAGAGTTGTCATGTCTCTACCTCTCATGCATATTCTCATTGCGTTGTCTGATAGATAGAAGTAGGAGTAGGATTAACTTAGCAACCTCCCTTCAATCTTTTATTTAAACCGCTGCATGTGCATCAACGCATTCATTTTGCTACAAAGTCCCTGAGTTCGACCTCGGATCATCCGAGAAACTTGCATTCGCGTTATACTTTGCGTGAATGCAAGAAAACTTGTGACAGGATGCATGGTCATCACATACATTTGTTAATGCATTATCATTCCAACGCATGACCATCGATGCATGACTATCAACGCATATCTTAAGAACATGCATCGCATACTGCGTTCAAGGGATTTTAGTTGTTGAATAATTTGACTTCTAATTTTTCGTCATCATGTTTTTGGCACCGTTGCCGGGGACTTGGCAGCTAAATGTTTGTAAGTTTTGTGTCTCCGAGCAGGACTTTTTATTCTTGGAGTATTGTAGCTGTGTATTGACCAGGTTACAAACAATATTGAAGGAAGCGGCATGGGCACTTGAAAGTCACGGTATTGACCCCAAGGTAGAAGAAGGGCAATCAGTCACACAAAATAACTTAAGGTGTTCTAAGCACATGACGGCCGCATGCGCAGAGCCCACATTTCCGAAGTTCAATGGTCAAGGTAACTTGACCCAAGCAGTTAAGAACCATCTTCTGCATGGAAGACCCTATGCGGTGACAACATTCCAATTTTTCCAGGGACGTCTTCTACTCTATCTTTAACTTGCTTTCTTAGTATAAGTTATTTTATTTCATTTTTATTTTGGATATATGGCTGCTTCCTTGGAGTGTGGTACGTTTGTCTTGTAGGTGCAACAATAAGTCTCCTCGTTCTGTAGTTCAACGGAATAATTCCTTTCACCCTTCAAGGCATGGCTTCAGTCGCGTGAATTCCAACGCATGAGCGCACAGGACATGTTCCATCCTAAGGTCTTTTCCTATTATCTTGTATGCCTTATCCTTTTGAAATTCTTTCTTTCCCGATTGCGTTGTTTTGCGATGTTTCTATGATGGTACGTATAATTCACCGCATCTTCTAACTAATCAACGCAAGGCGTTCTTTACTTTTATTAGCTTCTTTAAATTTTGAAAGTCTCAAGTTTTATTTTGTGCAAATCTTTGTTCAAACATTTATTACCGTATTCTTGTAATTTTGTTTTTAGCTTTGTGGTAAGAACGCTGCCAACCTCTAAGTTCGGGGGTGGCAGCGGTCTCGGAGAATTGTGTTCATTGCATTGCGATCATTTAAAAAAAAAATGAATCGAGTTTTTGAGAATAATAACTCCCTGTCAACGCAATGGGGAAACCCATGTTGATAAGAGTTAAGCTGTGAAAGGCACTTGCTCGTAGTTGGATGTCCGCATGACACATGTGGGGGCAAGCTAAAATGAAGATAATTCGCCAGGATTAGCGCATAAGCACAACTCCTCTGTCCGGTGCAAGCCAAATTAAACGAGACAAGAGTTGAGTTGAATATGGCACACAACCAAAGTTGGATGCTCGCATGACACACATGGGGGTAAGCCAAAACGAAGGGCATAACTAGGTTCAATGCCGCATTTGAACAAGCCATCGCAAATTTTTGAACTATTTTGAACGAAAGCATTCTCGAAAGCTAAATGCAAAATTGCGGTGAATGAATAAAAAGTTTTTGAGCAAAGGCTTGCCAGATTTAAACTTAGAAAAGGTCTTTTTGAAGAAGCAGCCAAAGTGGAGGAGAGCATTGCGGTGATGGTCAGAGGTGTGTGTAAATTATACTAAGAAGCTGGTCATTGCAAAGGAAAGCATGAAGGTGAGTTAGAATTTCTCGAGTATAACGCATGCTTGAGGACAAGCATGATTTTAAGTTTGGGGGTATAAAAACTTGATGACGGGAAATTAGAAATCAAATTATTCAAAACAACTAAAATCCCTTAGACGCTGTATGCGATGCATGTTCTTAAGATATGCATTGATAGTCATGCATCGATGGTCATGTGTTGGAATGATAATGCGTTAACAAATATATGCGATGACCATGCGTCCTGTCACAAGTTTTCTTGCGTTTACGCCAAGCATAACGCAAACGCAAGTTTCTTGGATGATTCGAGGTCGAACTCAGGAACTTGTAGCAAAATGAATGTGGTGATGTGCATACGGCGGTTTAAATAAAAGAATGGAAGGGAGGTTGCTAAGTTAATCTTACTCCTACTTCTATCTATCAGATAACGCAATGAGAATATGCATGAGAGGTAGAGACACGACAACTCTTGACATGAAACAAATGAATGGAAAAATAGATAAAATGCAGAGATGTTTTCATTGCAACCCTTAAGAGCTGTCTCTTATACACATCTAGATGTGTATAAGAGACAGGATAAGAGTTAAGTTGTGAAAGGCACTTACCCGTAGTTGGATGTCCGCATGACACACGTGGGGGTAAGCCAAAACGAAGGGCGTAACTAGGTTCAATGCCGCATTTGAATAAGTCATCGCAAATTTTTGAACTATTTTGAACGAAAGCATTCTCGAAAGCTAAATGCAAAATTGCGGTGAATGAATAAAAAGTTTTTGAGCAAAGGCTTGCCAGATTTAAACTTAGAAAAGGTCTTTTTGAAGAAGCAGCCAAAGTGGAGGAGAGCATTGCGGTGATGGTCAGAGGTGTGTGTAAATTATATTCTGAGAAGCTGGTCATTGCAAAGGAAAGCATGAAGGTGAGTTAGAATTTCTCGAGTATAACGCCTGTCTCTTATACACATCTAGATGTGTATAAGAGACAGCTCACACAACGCACACCTCTCAGTGGGTTGTTATATGCTTCATATCCCCAATCCACATGACTAAGTATGTGATACCCAAGCAATCTCACCAAGTGTTGCAATGAAAGTAAAGATGCTAGGCAAAGAAGATTGAGATGGAGTCGAAGGAAACAGAGAAATGCATTGAAAAAAAATTGTATTAATTCCTTAGTCACAAAATGTCATACAATACAATATAAGAAAAGAAATGAAAATGAAATGACCGGTTGGAAGCAAAGACTTGCTTCCAGCAGATGTGCGTCAAGGCTGCCGGTGGTGCCATGGATGGGCAGTGGAGCTGACTCTCCCGAGATCTAGCTCCGGTCGAAGGCTCCGGTCGTCACTCGGAATGGATGAAGGAGGTGAAGAACTCCCAAACGTCTTCTCACGTATTTTTTCTGGATTGCAGGGAAAACCCTGGGTTGCAAGGGTAATCCCCGGACAAGTTAAATTTCTACTCATCGGCTTCTATTTATAGAGCTTGAATCACGACAATATTAATGGACTGCTCTGAGTCTGACATTCGGCGCGTTAGTCCTTTTCCGAACCTTAGCCGCTAACGGCGTGGTAGGTGAAAAGTCAACATCAGCTTTTGATTTTCTCAAGGTAGATGCGTTGATGTATTCATTCCACCAACCTTGCGTTGATCCCTTAGTATGCGTTATCGCGTAGCCGCAATCATTCAATGACCGCATTCGCTTAATACCACAACTCTACACGATGACCGCAATCGCTTGATGAGTTGCGATGGACGCATATGGCTGATTACCGCAACATCCATGCATTGATCGACGCGTTCGCCTTTGCGATGGAGAGTTTCTTCACATGCGGTCATCTATGCGGTGGTCCGATTTTCGCATTTGCATCCATTTCCCACATTAACTACAAAAATAGAACATTGAACGCATAATAATGGGTTAGCCAAGATTCTTCATTGTTGATCGACGCAAACTCATTTTCTCATGAATTCCTAGCACAATTTTCGCATATTCTGCTTAATAACCTTCATAATTCTAAGTAAAAGGCCTAAGATGACATGCATTTCTACATGTCATCAATGAACACGTACCTGTCATAATAAGAGTTTTAGCATCTTTTGTGACAACACACTTGTCTTTGGTAAAACTCACGTTCAGACCTTGATCACATAGCTGACTAGTGCTAATAAGATTGGTACTGAGCCCTTTAACCAACATTAGATCCTTTAAGGATGGAAGACCTGGGTAATTAATTTTTCCTTTCCAAATGATCTTTCTAGAGGCACCATCTCTAAATGTGATCTTTCTCGAGCTAACGGGCTTAAGATTTGACAAATAGTTCTTTTCACCATTCATATGTCGAGAGCTTCCACTATCGAATTACCAATCTCCCTTGGCAAAAGATCTGAGGGACGTGAGTACAACAATACACCTATTCTGAACATTCTTCATGCTCCAAACCTGTTTTACTTTCGATTCTCTTTGAAAGCTATTATGAGGAAAGTGATGAGCCTTTCTAAAGTTTGTGAATTTGTGAAGGGTACTCAACAATTGATAACAAAATGGTCACTAATGGCCCACTCGTCCACAATAGTGACAAATCCAAGTCTATAAATTTGGTTGACTTCCCTTGTTGAATAGTTGGAAGATGTACCTATAAAGAAATAAGACTCTAGATTCTACGCTCTAACAAACTCAATCTTTTGTTTTTCTTTGACCTGAGACTGTTTATTACGCTAATTTTCAACCTTAGAAAAACATAGCCCAAAATTATCATCAATTGTCTTTCCTTTTGTCAATATTTTCTTTAGAGACTTAGTACCAATATTCAACATACTGACATTTTTACATATAGATTCTTTCTCAGCTCTAATCTGATTAAGTTCACGCTTCAGATCTGCAATAGTAGACATAAGTCTTTGATTGTCAATCGTCGAAGTCTCAATTCTTTCTTTTTACACATCCAGGACTTTCAGATCATCTTGCCATTTCATAAAAAGAGCTTGATATGAGGGATCAGTGTTTAGCAGTGTTATAAAGATTTTTCTGCATATACATCATACTTAAAAATCTCCGAGCTGTCAGATGAGATGTTACTAACAAGTGCTTTGACACTCTTCTCTGAGATAGAGTTAAAACATAACTTTTATCCTACTTCTTTAAGAAACTAAGACATTTTGCTTGAAATTGTACATAGCCTTTACACTCTCTGCATTTGAAGGACTTTTCTTTTTAGAAATTTAAGGCCCCTGACTTATAGCTTCCTTCCTAGTACTTTGAATTATGACTTCCTTGAGAGGAAGAGAGTCACCAGACTAATTTTTTTTAGAATTAAAATTGCTAGGTTTCTTTTCAAATCAAACACAACTGAATTGTTTTGAAAGCAATGAAATAGATTCAACAATAGAATCCCCAAACTATCTGTCAAGATCATCATGCTCATCATCAACTAAGGACCATATAGCAATTACTTTATTCTTTTTCTTCGGCTTTCCATCCAGGGATATCTCAAAAGTGAGTAAGAAGTCAAATAGTTCGTTTACTTTTAAGGATTTTATGTCTCGAGCCTCCTTGACGATAGTAACTTTCATATCAAATTTCTTAGGTAGATACCTACACACCTTTCGGACATGTCTTTCTTCTGAAATTTTCTCTCCAAGAGCAAACAACTCATTTGCAATGTCTAGCAATCAAACATTGAATTCAACAATGGATTCATAATCATGCATTTTGAGATTCTTGAACTTCAAAGTAACAATTGTAGCCTTGACATTTTAACTTTTGAAGTTCCCTCATGGGAAACAGATAAAATATTTCATGCCTCTTTAGCAGAAACACATGTATTAATCTGTTGGGATTTGTGTCCTGAAGTCTCGTGTCCTATAATTTTGTAAACAATTTCGTACGAACGTTTGTGATTTATAATATATATGATATTTATTTCACTTCTTGACTTTGCACATTTAGATGTTTTTCTTTTACCATAAACCAATAAACTTAATATCCCTGGTTGTCTTTATGTAACTTAAGCATGTATGTAGTGACATACAAGTGGATCATGTCTTAAGTGACAACCAAAATGATTTGTAGTATATGAATATAGGAGGGAAACCTTATCCCAGTAACTCTACGGACGCGACTCGCTTATGGAATAGTTACAAGTGTTGTGACTTGTCACAGATGGTCTGATCCTGATCATTCGTGTAAGGGATATGTGAGTGGAGGCATCCTATACAAAGAGTTTGTATAAGACCTGACCACGAAGTGTTAATGTCTCGTCATATAGCTCCGTTCATGACAGAGACTTCACTTCACTAGGATGACCATAGGTAACATGACCTTAATCTTGAGTGAGTTGGGAACTCCTGCCATTGAGGGTGGTTCTTTGATTTACATGGGTGCGATTGACCAGAGCGCCGACTGAAACCTACCACTTTAGAGATTCGTTTGATTTGGGAGCTGGGAACTTAGCTTCACAAGATGGAGTTCACTTCTTCTCCTACGATACATGGTTGCGGCTACAGAGTAATAAACATGATTAAGCTTGATTGCAAAGGTAACAATTGTCGCGTTAATCATGGTTAATCATGGTTATTACTCTGTAGCCGCAACATCCATGCGATGAACGCATGTGATTAATAGCTGTAACATTCATGCAATGAACGCGTGCGATCAATAGCCACAACATCTATGCGATGAACGCATGCGACCAATTCCTGCGATAGCTACGAAAATAGAATTTTGACGCAGAATAGCGCATAATATTGGGTTAGCAAAGATTTTTAGTGCTGATCGATGCAATCTCACTTTTCACATGAATTCTTAGTATTATCACCGCATATTCTGCTTGTTAGCCTTCATAATTCTAAATAAAAGGCTATAATAGCTTGTATTTCTACCAGCTATCAGTATGAGATTAATTAATTAACCAACATTCATTAATTGTCGGTCACTCCACTAAAGACCCAAACTACACTCTTTGCACTGTAGATATATTTTTGTGTCCATGGATATAACCAATCAACAGTAAGTCGATCCTTCACAAATTGCTCATAACTACACTTGGGGTCAAATTATCGTTTTACCCCTATAGTTACGTCTAACTCCTTAAGTACCACTGATCCCTTTAATAAACAATTAGTTATAGCCCAACTATAAACTAGACCCCTCTCTGAAGACTCGGAATCAAATTTTAAGGGAAAAATTCATCTACTTACCCTATAACTAGGAAGGAGTGAATTTCATCTTGTGTAGTTATGTTCTCAGCTCCCTATTTGGATGAATTCCCAAAATGGTAGGCATATTGAATCAACGAAATTGGCCACTCTCACCCATACAGATTAAAGAATTTTCCTCATAGATAGGAGTTCATAAGTCATTCAGGATTGAGGTCGAGTTACCTATGGTTATTCTATGAAATGTTAATCTCTTCAGTCAACGGTGTTAAAAAGAGAGATTAATCATTTCGACGTCCGGTCTTATACAAACTCTTTGCATAGGATACCCTCACTCGCATGTCTTGATAATGGGTAGAAATGCACATTATTACAGCGCAAATAAGTAAAACAATGAGGGAATGCGGTGGTAAAAATATATAAAATCATGTCCAAAAGCGTTAAACTGAGAATATTGCAATCACATGCGCCCATCGCATAAAAGCAGCTAATTTACTTATTTTGTGCAGGAAAAATGCCTTGGCGCAAGTAAAGTTGCGATCCAAGAATTCGGCGTCTGCACGCATTGAAAGATTGCGACCGCAAAGTCATGCGATCGTATGCGCTCGCGAGAAGTTGCTCAAGAAGGTGGTCGCATAAAGCCAACACATCAAGGTGAAGGCATAATAAATGGTGATGGGACGGAAAGCTGATGACAGTCGAATCCAAATTTAGTTGACAAGCCGTTAACAACACACTGTAGCAAGTACACTCAACTTTTCAGTGACCATTAATCGACGCATCAAAGCAGAAGATTTAATGACCGCCCATCATTGCAATCATTAGAGAGAAAAGCTTCTTCACCTTGAGCTCTATAAATACCGGAGGCCATCATTGTAGAAAGGAGGAGAAGTTCACCACAAACAAGTTAGATCATATACAAAATAGATAGTCGTTAGTCAGTAGTCATTCTTATACTTAGAAGACGGAGACGAGTAAAGAGAAGAAGACGCTGAGAGAACATTCCTGGATAGCTCAAAAGACTGCCGGGAAGCGTTGTAATTGCGAAAGCAAGGATATTCTTCTGGGCCGAGTTGGAGTGAAAAGACAGTGTAAAAGCCACGGGAAGCAAGACATTGCTAACAGGCTTCTTATCCCTACTTTCCATTATTGTTTTGTATTCTGCACTTCATTTATAGAAAATGGAATTCTCATCTCAACATCTGTTCAATCTCTCCACATTTCGCATGAGTAGCTAAATTTCCGAATGAGTTGAGACGTACTTAGCTAGCATGACCTAAGATCTTCACTTTATGCGGTCATCTTGTCTTATGTATGCGTCATTCACCCTATAGAAATACTTGAGAAAGTAGTCTAAAGAAAGAATCTAGACTTGAGAAAGTCAGATTAGAATCTAGGCTTGAGAGAGTCAGATTAGAACCGCATAAGCAAGAGATAGAAACTTAGACATAAGTTCTATTTGCTATTACGCATCGCATACACCATAGAAATAGGTTATGATAGTATGCGGTCACCTTGTGTATGTGTGCATCATTCATCATCGCATAGACAAGAATAGAGGCTTAGACATAAGTCCTATTGACATTATCGTATACATCGCATGCATCTTAGAAATAGGAACTATGGCATTTGTATTGAGAGATGACATGCTGTTGTATGTGTGTATGTTGGATTTTATGTCCTAAAACTCGTAGTTTGTAAATTAATAAACATATTTTGTTTTGTTTTTCGATAAAGTTGTTATTGAAATTGTAATCTTGAATCCAATAAACTAAGGTCCTGAGGCTATTTAATGTAGTTTGAACTTTATATAGTGACATAAAGGTGGATCAAGTTCAAATATATAGCCAAAATGGTCTATAGTATATGAATAAGGTTGGGCGCCTTATTCTAGGGACACTATGGATGGTGCCCACTTTGTAGTTAGTACAAATGATGTGATCCTAAACCGTTCATGTGGAGACATGAAATTGGAGGCATCCTATGTAAAGATTTTACATAAGACTGAACCATGAAATAGTCACTTTTTACGCTCTAAATGCCGTTTTATGTATAAAACTGACTATTTCGTTAACTGATGATCTAGGTAACTTAATCTTAATCCTGAGCTAACTATGAACTTCTGTTCACTCGGAATTATCCTTAGATCTGCATAGGTGAGGGCAGCTCATTATCGCTGGCCCAATAAGCCTCCGACCTGGTTCGGAGTAGCCCCGCACGTGCGCCTGGCTTCGCACGCCTGCCCCGCCCGGATTCGACTTTGCGCCTGCCGCTCCGCCTCGCATGACCCGCACGTTCCGTCAACCTGACCCGACTCGCGCCTCTGTTGACTGCGCCAGTGGGCATTAACTAGCCGATTCAGACGGTCTGGACCCTGTCTCTTATACACATCTAGATGTGTATAAGAGACAGGTCTGGACCAGTCTATTTGACCTGGTTGAGCCGATTTGACCGGTTCAACTTGGTTTTTGGAGTTTTTGGGCCGGTTCGAGTGGTTTCTCAGTGGTTCCAAATGGTTCAAAGTGTTTGAAGCCAGTTTGGGAAGCTGGTTGTTGTTTTTTGTAATAAATTAGTTATTTGTTTTTTTTAATGCCAAAATCGGTCCACTTTAGTGTTGTTTATCTATTATGCATGTGATGTATAATGTTGTTTGATTATGTGTGCATATAGTATGCCATATAGTTTTAAAACTCCACCATAGGAAAAACATGTGATATGCATTTGTTATATCTTACAAGTGTTATAAAATATGTACTATGCATGCTTAGTTTTAATATATGTGTTATATTAAAGTATGTTTGATTGAAGGAAGCATGTTATAGATGAATGCTCTAGGATTATAATTGTTATAAAATAACCTAGACTTCTAAAATCTATAATACAGATAAGATGCATGCTCATTTAGGGTTAACCATCAAGCAATCCCAATTTTCATAGAAAATAGGTCGATATCTTGTAAAACTGAAGTTACAAGAAAACTCACCCGACAAGATCTTGGCAAAAAGTCAGATAAGATGACTCAGGTTGAAGGTTTTTATGTTGACGGTTCTCGGAACACCTACTACCTGGAGATCGAGCCGGCGTCTGAGTTAGGTTAAATCGGTTTTATAAGCATGCATGAACGGTGTGAGGTAATAAAATTTGTTTATCACTTAGACATCGTAGGTTAAAAATCCAGTATAAAAGTTATACTCGGATGAATCACCTAGACTTAGGATATGTTTAGTTAGTCGAAATGTATCGCTAAGTATTTTATACCCTAATCGTCTAGAACACTTCAGCTGGAGAGAAATAATGTACTTTTAGTTCTAGCGTCCCTAAGAGTTCACACCGTGAGATTCATGCTTGGTTTTGGGCCACCCTGGGAGCAGACTCCATTCGGAGACTGTTTGAGTCAATACAGTGTATAGGGAAGTTGTTCATAGTAAGTGGGAGAAAGAAGTGTGTCAACACATCCTACGGTCTCTTCTATTAGGTCGCATCATGAGATTCCTATAATGCGCCTGAATGTCTGCCCTAGAGCGACCTTACTAATCAGAAGGCTATTGTAGGACCCTAACATTAAATCTAAAGTGGAAGTTAAAAAGAGAAGAAAAATTCTAAGTAAAGATATTGGAACAAAGGGAGGAAAACATCAAAATTATCCAAAAAGGTGACCAAAATCCAAATGCCTATGAAGGGCTTAAAACACGTTGGACGCAAGAAGGCAAGAAGGATAGAAGCTAGAAGACTTGAAAAATGGCTAAGGGTTGCACACAACCAACGCAAAGGCATACATGAGGACACGGGCAGCAAGCATGCGTCGAAGTGAGCATGCTAGGCGTGCCAGTCATGCGTCGAGGCCAAGTGCACAGGCCATGTGTCGAGCGCACAGCCCATGCGTCGATGGTGAGCACACAACCCAAGCATTGATGGTGTATGTCGAGCGCGTAGCCCATGCGTCGAATAGTGCCCTGCCTATGTGTCGAATGGGCAAGCAGGCGAGCCATCCTATACGCTGCCGAGTCTACTGAGAAACCATGCGTCGATGCGCTAGGCCAAGCACACACCCATGCGGCCGAGCATGCCTATGTGGTTGAGCGTGCCCATGCGGCCGAGCCAGCGTGCAAGCGCCAAGGCAGAACACCATGCGTCGTTGGTCAGCACCATGTGTTCACGCCTAGTAGGCCAAGAAAGCAGACCTAACAAGCCATGCGTTGAGGGTGGGCGACCAGCCTATGCGTTGGTGATGGCCAATTCATGCATTGGCTAAGTAGGACTTTAATGAAGAAAAGGTGAATTGCTATCCGTTAAGGATAAAAGGTAAGGCTAATTGATGGAAAACTTCAAGGGAGAATGCCAAGGGTATATGAATATAAGACTTAAACAATTTAAGTAAAGAAATATGTGAGGTATTTAGGTGATTTAGGTGGCAAAAGAAGGATCACACAAAATTCTAGTAGGAGGTGGCTAAAGAAGATTTCATGCAATTGAAGTCTTATCACCCCAAGTAGGAGGTGAGTGAAGGAGATTTCATGCAAAAAAGGAGATTTTGGCTAGCAAGCTGAAATAAGAACAACTCAAGGCTAGGCTAAGGATAGGCTGGGTAGACTAAATGTTGGCAACTCTAAAGTAAGGCAAATGGGAGTTGAGTTGTCAACATGAGGTGAGTTTAAAATGGCTATAAATAAGGGAGTTGGGCAAACGGAATTCATTCATACCAGCACTTAAATCGTGTGTGAGAGCATAGAGTGACGTTTGAATTATTAAGCTGCCAAGTTGATTGGAGATCAAAAGAAACAAGATTGTGTTGGTGAGGCATTGAGGCAGCCGGATGCACAACCAGCCCATGCCCTGCGCACACGCAGCACTGCGTCCATCCGTCCGTCCGCGTGCGCATCGCTTGACGCATTCCGTGCGCTAGCCCACGCAGCTGCCTTCCCCGTGCGACGCATCACGCCCAGCGCAGCACACACCCAAACGCGCTAACCCCCTGTGCGGCACAACACACCCACTTTGATTACTGCCCAATGCTCAGCTACCTATCTTGGACCAAATAACCTCTAAAAAGGCTAATTTTTGTATTTTGGCTAAATTGGAGTAGGGTAAGCTAGTGTTTTCAATATAAAATGATATTTTGGCTAGTTTGACACTATTTATTGATATAACAAATATTAATTAAGGAATTTCCATTGATATGGAGGAGTTCATAGGAAGGTAGTTTGAAGGTGATTTTAGGGGAAAACTTGTTGACGGTGAGTGTTTACTTAGTTTTACGATTTGAATAAATGCATATGTGAGATTATGATGTTAATTGCCATGATATTGTTTGTGAAATTGCTATGGAAACTGAGATTATACCCAGATTACATAGTTAACATGCTTAACAAAAGATGGTTGGCAGGAAAATATAGTCGGCCTCGGTCGGCGGGAAATAATAGTCGGTGACAATCGACGGGAAATATAGTCAAGTACCTAAGCATGACTGGTGGGATAAAGAATTGTCTGTGTACACATTGGCGGGAAAAGTGGGTTATAGGAAAGTTTCCATAAAAAGTTGCTGATTGATTGATAATGTGTCCATGATATGAGCATGCACGTATAGCATGGAACTGGAGATTGATAATTGAATGGATGTACACATGATCATGCATAAATTATACTGGAATTATGATTATGTGATTGATTTCCCAAAAATATGATTTGCAAAGTGATTATTATTCTAAAAGAACACTAACTGGGCTTAGTAGCTCACATTCTTCCAAAATGTTTTCTTATTACCCCCCCCCCCCCCCAGGTAGCAAAGCGAGCGTTCAGAAAGGAGTCTACTAACCACCATCACACCAGGACTTGGTAAATTCTTAGAGCACAGCTCGGATCATGTAATAACGAATATAGGAAATTGAACTATGTGTATGAAAGTTAGATAGAGTATTGTAAACGTGTTGAAATCTTTAATAGATAAGGGGGGAAAACATTAAATTGAAATATTGTCTTGGAATACTACTGGTGTACCCTCACACTCCTTTCCCGATCTTGGAGGTTATGGCTAGGGAGGGGGTGTGACAACTTGGTATCAGAGCAAAGGTTTATGTAAAACCTGGGAAAAGATTGAGTATAAAAAGTTGAGTCTAGCATAAGTATAAATAGGATCTAGGAAGAATAAAGGAAAAATGGATAGGTTAAAGCCAAAGCGGCATCAAGAAAAGGCTTACCTAAGGTAGGGAAGCCAGATAATATTAAAAGACAGTCTAGGTCAAAACCTAAAAAGGAATAAATATAATATACTAGGAAAACCTAAGGTAGAATCAAGAAAGGTTAGGAGAAAGAAATGAGAAATAATAAGTAGACATAGGGAAACATGAGAAAAGGGGAAGTGAAAATAAAGAAATTAGTAAGTAATAACCTGAATAATGTTCACTATAGGAAATGAATCCGAGCAAACAAGACTAGTGGTGGAATGACTCTGGAATGCAAGTTGAAGACCGCGGTGCTAACCTAGGAGAAAACCTTGAACGATCTGAGAATAGTGTGAATAATAATATTGAATATCCTATTACCTTGAACAATGCAAACTTGGTGGAATCCCGAACTAACATGGGATGTCCATAGTGTGGAAAAAACCCTAGGAGAAAACCTTGAACGATCTGAGAATAGTGTGAATAATAATATTGAATATCCTATTACCTTGAACAATGCAAACTTGGTGGAATCCCAAACTAACATGGGATGTCCACAGTGTGGGCAAAATCATAGTGGTCTGTGTCTGAGCTGTCTCTTATACACATCTAGATGTGTATAAGAGACAGGTCCACAGTGTGGTAAAAATCATAGTGGTCTGTGTCTGAGAGGGACCAAAATTTGCTATGGGTGTGGTAAGGTTGGCCATATCCACAGAAATTGTTATACTTTCCAGAGAAAAACAAGAGAGATTCAGGAAAAATATTAACGAGAATTGTCCGGAGGTTCGAGTAACAATATATTGCCTAAACTAACGGTGGACCAAGAATGGGCGCGTGCAGGAAAGATGGACATTCCTCGACGTATCGTGATCGAATTCGAGGAACAACCCACCTATGATTCTAACAACGCGGAATCCTATAAATTCTGTATTTTCTGTAAGGAAATAGGACATGTTCAAAAGAGATGTGAGAAACGAGAGGATGCGTCTTAACTTTGAAAACTTACGACTATCGGAGAACGAGTAAACAAATAACTATGTAGACTGAAAGAAACTACTAATGTAAATAGCAACAATGTTCATAAATAAAAATAGTATGTTGATAACATATGTCTAATTTATATGTAAATGGTTGTAGACAAAATGCTGAGAAGTGGAAAACGTAGAACGGGGAAACCCTCTGGAAACGAAAGTGAAAGTGCCTCAAGCCATCCAAAAGAAAAATCCAGGGTGGAAGTAGAAATGGATAAATTCACCCAAAGACTTCAAGCAAGCTTAGAATATATACAACCTGATCCTGAGAAGAAATATGGGATAGAATGATTAAAGGAATTGGGAGCCACCAACTTTGAAGGAACATAGTTAGCATGCTTAACAAAAGGTGGTTGGCGGGAAAATATAGTCGACCTCGGTCCGCGGAAAATAATAGTCGGTGATGACCGGCAGGAAATATAGTCAAGTACCTAAGCATGACTGGCGGGATAAAGAATTGTCTGTGTGCACATTGGCGGGAAAAGTGGGTTATAGGAAAGTTTCCATAAAAAGTTGTGATGATTGATAATGTGTCCATGATATGAGCATGCCACGATTATTAGCATGGAACTGGAGGTTGATAATTGAATGGATGTACACATGATCATGCATAAATTATACTGGAATTATGATTATGTGATTGATTTCCTCAAAAATATGATTTGCAAAGTGATTATTATTCTAAAAGAACCACTAACTGGGCTTAGTAGCTCACATTCTTCCAAATGTTTTCTTATATCCCCCCCCCCCCCCCCAGGTAGCAAAGCGGAGCGTTCAGGAAGGAGTCTACTAACCACCATCACATCAGGACTTGGTAAATTCTTAGAGCACAGCTCGGATCATGTAATAAAGAATATAGGAAATTGAACTATATGTATGAGAGTTAGATAGAGTATTGTAAACATGTTGAAATCTTTAATAGATAAGGGGGGAAAAAATTAAATTGAAATATTATCTTGGAATACTACTGGTGTCTCCTTACGCTCCCGTCCCGGTTTTGGAGGTTAAGGTTAGGAAGGGGGTGTGACAGCTGTATTATAGGATTCAGAACTCCGCAAACTCTAGAAATAGTTAGGGTCTCTCAGGTCCGTTTTCATTCTTGTCTTTTCAACTTTGGGAGCATAATGATTCCGATTTTGAGGTCTGAAAATGGAGGGTCACACTTACAAGAATTACTAATTGTTAGTAAATTCTTGACCAAAGTAGCAATAACTAAGTTACTATAGGAATCAGAGTTATTCTGGTGATAGTATCTAGTCAAGATAGTCTTGGTTCAACGGAGGAATAGTCGATCACCCCTCGGTGATTATTATTCTAAACCGTTGAAATATTGTTGCATAATATAATTATGAAGGGTACATTATTAGTTTTTTTTTTTCTTTTTTTTTTTTTTTTTTGCTAAACTTGATTGGATTTAAAAGATTAATGTTTTTTTTACTAAAAAGGATATGTTTTTCTTTTCAGCATGACTAACTCTTTAGTTCAACTATTAGCTTCCTAAAAACTAAACGGCGACAACTACTCAAGATGGAAAAATAATCTGAATTCAACACTAGTAATAGATAACCTGAGATTTTTCTTAACTGAGGAATGTCCTCAGGCCCCTACCTCGAAGGAAGCACAAGGTAAATATGATTTACTAGTTGCTGAAACATGTTTAGTGGAGTATGATACCTCAACCTGGATATTAGATTCAGTAGCCACAAATCATATTTTCTTCTCTTTTCAGGTAACTAGTTCCTGGAAAAAGCTTGAAGAAGGCGAGATCACCCTCAAGGTTGGAACATGAAAGGTTGTCTTGGCCGAAGCAATGGGAGACTTGAAGTTGTTTTTCAATGATAAATATATCATACTTAAAGATGTTTTGTATGCTCCTAAAATGAGACAAAATTTAATATCTATCACATGTATATTGGAACAAATGTATAAAATATCTTTTAAAGTCAATGAAGCGTTCATTTTTAGAAAAGGTATTCAAATTTGTTCTGCTATACTTGAAAACAACTTATATAAGTTAAGACCAACTAAAGCAAAATTTGTCTTAAATACCAAGATGTTTAGAACAGCCGAAACTTAGAATAAAAGACAAAAAGTTTCTTTTAATGCCTATCTATGGCACTTAAGACTTGGCCACATAAATCTCAAAAGGATTGAGAGATTGGCTAAGAATAGACTCTTAAATCAGTTAGAAGACAATTTTTTACCTCCATGTGAGTTTGACTTGAGAGAAAAATGACTAAGAAATCTTTTACTGGAAAATATCTTAGAGCCACAATACCCTTAGAGCTCGTACATTAGGACCTTTGCGGACCGATGAATGTCAAAGCTCGAGGTGGCTATGAATATTTCATCAGTTTTATTAATGATTATTCAAGGTATGGTCATATTTACCTAATGCATCACAAGTCTGATTCTTTTGAAAAGTTCAAGGAATATAAGGCTGAGGTTGAGAATCAGTTAGGTAAAACATTTAAGACACTACGATCAGATCGAGATGGGGAATACATGGACTTAAGATTCCAGGACTATATGATAGAACACGGAATCAAGCCACAACTCTCTGCACCTAATATGCCTCATCAGAACGGTGTATCTGAAAGAAGAAACAGAACCTTGTTGGACATGGTTCGCTCAATGATGAGCTTTGCTAAGTTACCTGATTCCTTTTAGGGACATGCATTAGAGACTGCTGTCTATATTTTGAATAATGTTCCCTCTAAAAGTGTTTCAGAAACACCTTATGAGCTATGGAAAGGGCGTAAAGGTAGTTTATGTCACTTTAGGATTTGGGGATGCCTGGCACACGTGTTGGTGAAAAATCCTGAAAAATTGGAACATCGTTCAAAACTATGCCTATTTGTAGGTTATCTAAAAGAAACAAAAGGTGGTCTATTTTACGATCCTCAAGAGAATAAGGTATTTGTATCAACAAATGCTATATTCTTAGAAGAAGACCACATAAGAAGTCATCAACCTCACAGTAGACTAGTATTGAATGAAATTTCCAAAGACGCTATAGATAGAACTAGTTCATCTACTAAAGTAGTAGATAAAACTAGTACATCTGGTCAATCACATCTTTCTCAAGAGTTGAGAATGCCTGGATGTAGTGGGAGGGTTGTTCATCAGCCTGACCGTTACTTGGGTTTAACAGAAACACAAGTCGTCATACCTGATGAAGACATATAGAATCCATTGACCTATAAACAGACGATGAAAGATCTGGATCATGATCAGTGGGTCAAAGTCATGGACCTCGAAATGGAGTCTATGTACTTCAATTATGTCTGGAAACTTGTAGATCAACCAAATGATGTAAAACCAATTGGTTGTAAGTGGATCTACAAGAGAAAACGAGACCAAGTCGGTAAAGTACAGACTTTTAAGGCTCGACTTGTGGCAAAGGGTTATACCCAGAGAAAGGGAGTGGACTATGAAGAAACTTTCTCTCCCGTTGCCATGCTTAAGTCGATTAGAATACTCTTATCCATTGCCACCTTTTATGACTATGAAATTTGGAAAATGGATATCAAGAAAGCCTTTTTAAACGGCGATCTTGAGAAGAGTATCTATATGGCTCAACCAGAGGGGTTCATTGCACAGAGTCAAGAACAAAAGGTTTGTAAGCTTCAAAAATCCATTTATGGGTTAAAACAAGGTTCTAGATATTGGAATATAGGATTTGATACTGCGATCAAATCTTATGGCTTTGAACAGAATGTTGACGAGCCTTGTGTTTACAAGAAGATCGTCAAATCTACTATAGCATTCTTAGTTTTATATGTTGACGATATTCTACTAATTGGGAATGAAGTAGGTTACCAAACTGACATTAAGAAATGGCTAGCAACGCAGTTCCAAATGAAAGATTTAGGAAATGCGCAGTATGTTCTCAGGATTCAGATTATTTGGAACTGCAAGAACAGAACACTAGCCATGTCTCAAGCAACTTATATAGACAAAATGTTGTCTAGGTATAAGATGCAAAATTCCAAAAGAGATTTGTTACCTTATAGATATGGAATTCATTTTTCAAAGGATCGATGTCCTAAGATACCTCAAGAGGTTGATGATATGAGATGCATTCCCTATGCTTCCGCAGTAGGGAGTTTGATGTATGTAATGTTATGTACTAGATCTGACATATGCTATGCAGTAGGGATAGTCAGTAAGTATCAGTCCAATCCTGGATATGATCACTGGACTGCCGTTAAAAATATCCTCAAGTATCTTAGAAGAACGAGGAACTACATGCTCGTGTATGGTACTGAGGATTTGATCCTTACTGGATACACTGACTCTGATTTTTAAACTGATAAAGATGCAAGAAAATCTACATCAGGATCAGTGTTCATTCTGAATGGAGGAGCAGTAGTGTGGAGAAGTGTGAAGCAAAATTGTATTGAGGACTCCACAATGGAAGTTGAATACGTAGCTGCTTGTGAAGCAGTAAAGGAAGCAGTATGGTTTAGGAAATTCTTAACAGATTTGGAAGTCATTCCAAATATGCATCTGCCTATCACCCTATATTGTGATAATAGTGGTGCAGTTGCAAATTCAAGAGAACCAAGAAGCAACAAGTGCGGTAAGCATATTGATCGCAAATACCATCTAATTCGGGAGATTGTACATCATGGAGACGTTGTAGTAACCTAGATATCTTCTGAGCAAAACATTGCTGATCATTTTACAAAGGCCCTCATGGCTAAAGTGTTTGAAGGTCACCTACAGTGTCTAGGTCTACAAAGTTTGTAAACTATGACAAGTGGGAGAACTTTTGGGTATATGCCCTAGTTTATTGTATTCATATGTTTATTGTACTCATATGTTTCTCACTTAAATTCAACATTGTGATACTCCACTAGGAGTTTTAGTCCAAGTGGGAGTTTGTTGGATTTTATGTCCTAAAACTTGTAGTTTGTAAATTAATAAACATATTTTGTTTTGTTTTTCGATAAAGTTGTTATTGAAATTGTAATCTTGAATCCAATAAACTAAGGTCCTGGGGCTATTTAATGTAGTTTGAACTTTATATAGTGACATAAAGGTGGATTAAGTTCAAATATATAGCCAAAATGGTCTATGGTATATGAATAAGGTTGGGCGCCTTATTCTGGGGACACTATGGATACGGCCCACTTTGTAGTTAGTACAAACGATGTGATACTAAACCGTTCATGTGGAGACATGAAAGTGGGGGCATCCTATGTAAAGAGTTTACATAAAACTGAACCATGAAATAGTCACTTTTTACGTTCTAAATGTCGTTTTATGTATAAAACTGACTATTTCGTTAATTGATGACCTAGGTAACTTAATCTTAATCTTGAGCTAACTATGAACTTCTATTTACTCAGAATTATCCTTAGATCTACATAGATGAGGGAAGCTCATTATCGCTGACCCAATAAGCCTCCCATTTCGGGGGTAAGATCAGGTGGATAGCTGGGAACATAGGGTGCAAGATGGAATTCACTCCTACCGGTTATATGGATAGTAGATAGATTGTTCCCTTTAGTATTGAATCTAGGTCTTGAACAAGGGGCCCTACCCTCTCCTTGGCCAGAGAGGAGTTCGGTTTATAGGTTGGACCTTAAACCAATTGTTCATTAGAGGATCAGTGGAACTTAAGGAACAAGATGTAGTCTTGGGGGTAAAACGATTTTTATGATCCAGCTGAGATTATGAACAACCTGTGAAGGACTAACTTACTTATCATGGTTATATCAAATGGACACAAATATATCTATAGTTAGGGGAGTGCAACTACGGGACCTTAGTAGAATGACCCGTTAGTTAACAAATATAGATTAATTAGGTCAAAGAGTTTTACCAGTTAATCTCAGATTGTTGGAGCCCATGATCTGTAGGTCCATTAGGTTCACTTACTAGCTCATATGGAATAAAGTTAGAACAGTATGATAGAATAATTTGAATTGTATGAATTAGGTGAAGAGAGAGAAACCGACAAGTATATGTGATATAGTAGTCGGTTTTTAGTTTAGAGATACAACTTTAATATTTAAATGTGATTTAAATATCAAGAATATGAATACGTTCATATTCGGAAGCTCGGAAATAATGGAAATGGTCAAAGATGTAAAAAGTCAAAGAGTTGACTTTTGACTTTAAAAAGTCAAACTTTGACCGACCTTATATTCAAATGTGATTTGAATTTTGAGAAAATGAATGTGGATTCATGCTCAGGAGGTCAAAATTAATCAACAAGGAAAAATCATAAAAAGTCAAAATGTTGACTTTTTTGTCAAAATTTGACTTTGACAAAATGACTATTTTGCCTTTTGACTATAGTTAGTGGGAAAATCCAAAGTTTTGTTGGATAAATCTACTAACAAAATAGTGGGCTAGGTGTTGGCTTATATTGGAGACATTAGGTCCACTAAGATAGTGGATTATAGGTGTTGGGTTTTTATGGATTTGTTTCATGCAAATGTTGCATAGTTTTTTTCCATAAAATGGGCTTTCAATTATGGATGAAAAACTTTTGGCCATTTTTCCAAAATTGTTTTCTAAATTTGGGCTGGAAAAATCACTACTTTGTGAAAAAAGAAAAACCCAAACCTAACCCAAGATTCCATCTTCTTTTCCATCTCTTTCTCTCTCTTGGGTTCTTCATCCACCGGGTCCTACAATTCGGTTCTGAGTCCAGAGGATAGTAGGTCAACTCTAGTGGTCGTCCGAAAGAGTTCGAGTCGAGATTCAACGAGGAAAAGCATTTTGGGAGCTTCAAAGGTAAGTTAATTTACTGTTTTTCCTTCAAATTGCATACTAATTTCCTTTTGATTAGAAGCAATTAGAGTGTAATTAGATCTTTATTCCATTGCATATGTCTCGTGTTCCATCAGTGTAGCATGATCCCATAATTTGAACTCAATCTTAGGAAGTGTTAGCTAAAACCCTTCTCAACCCGTTCATCGCATACTTATTGTAATTCTCGATGTCATTAACTCTTTACTTGAACCTGTCGCATAAGATTTATACTTAAACAAAATACCAACCAACTTATTTGTTTGTCACTACAAGGGAATCCAATTTGTTGTCGCATAGTAACTCAGTAGTCCCTATATTCGACCCTAGACTTACCAGGAAACCTAGTGAGATTAATACTTGGGTTTTACTAGGAAAACCTGCATGTGCAACGCATAACTCATCAACGCAAATATACATCATAATCACATCACATTTACAACGCATTAAGTTTTTGGTGCCGTTGCCGGGGACTACGGCAGCACATATTCCACTTTTTAATTTTCTTTGCAACTTTCGACCTCTGTGCACTGCTATTCCTTTGGTAAAGGAAGAAGCAGGTGTCGTATGAGCGCACGACACGTTCCTGATGTTGGGGTTGATGCCCTAAAGTCTCGTGTCTTATAGTTTGTAAATAGTATATACGAACATCAGTGATTGTTAATATATGATATTTACTTCACATCTTGTTGTTTTGCTCGGTTCTTTGTTTTATTTGCTTTACCACATAAAATCCCTAGTTATCTGTATATGACTCAAGTATGTATGTGCTACATACAAATGGATGCATGTCTTGAGTGATAATCAAAATAGTCTATAGTATATGGATATAGGAGGGAAACCTTATCCTGGTAATGCTATGGACGCGACCCGCTTTGTGGAATGATCATAAGTGTTGTGACTTGTAACAGATGGTTTGATCTTGATCATTCATGTTGGGGATAAGCGAGTGGAGGTGTCCTATACAAGGAATTTCTATAAGATCTGACCACGAAGTGTTAATGTCTCGTTATATAACACCGTTGATGATAGAGACTTCACTTTACTAGGATGACCATAGGTAACATGACCTCAATCCTGAGTGAGTTGGGAACTCCTGCCATTGAGAGCGGTCCTTTGATTTGTATGGGTGCGACTGGCCAGGTCGCTGTTTCAAACCTATCATTTTGAGGATTCGTCTGATTTGGGAGCTGGGAACTCAGCTACACAAGATAGACTTCACTCCTTCCCCGAGGCAGGGGTAAGTAGATAGATGGCTCCCTTAAGGGCTGATTCCGGGGCTTGAACGATGTGGCACCACACACCTTCTCTTGGCCTGAGAGGTGTTCACACATAGTTGGAATATGTTGTATTGTTCATTAGAGGAATCAGTTGTACTTAAGGAGNCTGAGAGGTGTTCACACATAGTTGGAATATGTTGTATTGTTCATTAGAGGAATCAGTTGTACTTAAGGAGTGAGATGTAACTACAGGGGCAAAATGGCAAATTGGCCCAGCTGTACTTACGAGCATTTGTGAAGATGCACCGAGCACGTTCCAAAGGTGCATGATGGCCATATTCTCTGAGTATCTCGAGGATTCAGTGGAAATTTTTATGGACGAATTCTCGGTTTACGAGCAAACGTATGAAGTATGTCTGAAAAACTTGGAGAAGATTCTAAAGAAATGTGAAAAGATAAATCTTGTGCTGAATTGAGAGAAGTGCCACTTCATGATGAATAAAGGTATTATGCTCGGGCACAAAGTTTCCAAGGAAGGGCTGGAGGTGGATAAGGCGAAGATTAAGGCCATTGAAAAGCTTCCACTGCTAGCAAATGTGAAGGCTGTCAGGAGTTTCCTGGGACATGCAGGATTTTACCGTCGTTTTCTGATGGTCTTTTCGAGGATTGCTCGACCATTGAGTACGTTGCTGGAGGTCAATAGAACGTTTGACTTTGATTCGTAATGCCTCAATGCATTCAAAATACTGAAGAACGCATTGATAACTATACTTGTGTTGATCGCACCTGATTGGACAAAGCCATTTGAGCTG
This sequence comes from Benincasa hispida, assembly GCF_009727055.1. Taxonomy (NCBI): domain Eukaryota; kingdom Viridiplantae; phylum Streptophyta; class Magnoliopsida; order Cucurbitales; family Cucurbitaceae; genus Benincasa; species Benincasa hispida. Next base: position 52,155,384 of record NC_052353.1, on the reverse strand, counting down.
GTGTGCGATGCTAGCAGTTATGTGATTGGGGCAGTGCTAGCCTAGTAGAAAAAAACAATGTTACACCCCATCGTATATGTGAGTAGAACACTAAACCCTGCCTAAGAAAATTACACTACCACTAAAAAAGAACTTCTTGTGATGATCTTTCCATTGGAAAAATTTAGAGCTTACTTGCTGGGATCCAAAGTGATCGTTCACACCGACCACTCGGCAATCAAATATTTAATGATCAAGAACGATGCAAAGCCGAGGTTAATTCGATGGGTTCTCCTCCTCCAAGAATTCAACATGGAAATCATTGACCGCAAGGGGACGGAGAACCAAGTTGCGGACCACCTATCAAGATTAGAGAATTCGGAAATAGACCGCAACCAGTCAGAAGTGAACTCATCCTTTCCAGATGATTAGTTGTTCAAAATTAAAGAATTACCATGGTACGTAGACATGGTCAATTATCTGGTCTGTGAACAATTTTCGGAAAATTACACAGCCCACCAAAACAGGCGGCTTATGCACAAATGTAAATCCTATTATTGGGACAAGCCAAATCTTTACAAGAGGGGGTCAGATCAGATCTTGCGTCTATGTGTTTCAGAAACTGCTTATCAGCACATACTGTCCCAATGCCATGACTCATTGTATGGTGGACATTTTGGAGGTCAATGCACAACAGCAAAAATGTTACAAAGCAGGTATTTTTGGCCGACTCTATTCAAAGATGCAAGAGACTATTCTATGAGATGCAACAAGTGCCAACGCACGGGAAACATTTCGTGGAAGAATGCAATGCCAATGAACATTATCTTAGAATTGGAACTCTTCGACGTATGGGACATAGATTTTATGGGACCATTCCCACCATCAAATGGTCACAAAGTACATTCTGTTGGTCGTCGATTATGACTCCAAGTAGGTTGAAGCAGTATCGTGGACCAATGTGGCAGTAGTCTCCAAGCTGTCTCTTATACACATCTAGATGTGTATAAGAGACAGGTGGTGAATCCTTCACGAAAAGATTGGGCCATGAAGTTGGACGATGCCTTGTGGTCATATAGAACCGCCTATAAAACACTTATAGGCATGTCCTCGTATGTGCTGGTGTTTGGAAAGGCATGTCACTTAATGCTGGAATTGGAGCACAAAGCATTGTGGGCAGTGAAGAAGCTCAATTTTGATTTGAAAACTGCAGGGGAGTCTAGAAAACTTCAGTTGCTCGAGCTAGACGAATGGAGAATCCAAGCATATGAAAATGCCAAGATCTACAAGGAACGTGCAAAACGCTGGCATAACAAACAACTATTCGAAAATAATCTCCAGGTTGGACAGAAGGTCTTGTTATACAATTCTCGGTTATGACTTTTTCCTAAAAAATTAAAGTCATATTGGTCCAGACATTTATTATCAAAGAAGTATTCTCGCATGGTGTGGTCGAATTAACTAATGAAGAAGGGACCAACGCATTCAAGGTCAACGGGCAAAAAGACAAGATGTATCACGGAGGAGACTTGCATCGCGAGAAAACCTCTGTGGACCTGAGGAATTCCTGACTGAAGAAGAAATGAGCAGTCCTTGTGCTAATATGCGATTCAAACTCATTAGGGACGCAATTTTTTTTAGTATCCTTTTTATATCTTTCTTTCATAAATTTACTTTACCTATTTTTTTGTACAAACAATTCTTTTTAACAATACCAAATCTGTCTTTCATATTTTTGACCTTCTTGATTTTTTAGCAACGATCATAGTAAACAATTGCGGTGGAGCTACGCGATAATCTAAAAATGCGGCAGCCCATCGCAATCAAGGAATCAACTTGCCGCAAAGAAGGATGCGATCATAGATTATGCGAGCAACAGAGTAGATTTGGGAGTTGTATCTTTCTTTGACTTTCTTATTCCAAAATTTGCACTCTCGCATCTCATTTTAACATTGCTAATTTTATCATCATATCCTCTTTAGTTTTACGCAATCATCGAATGTTGATTACTTTAGTTAGTCACTATTTTTTTCCCGTACCAATTATGATTTCAATGATGAAACGCATGCCTTTATTTCTCATCGCATGTACTAGAATCAACTGAATTTTAGGACGGTAAATTTATGAAATATTTCTATAAGTTAGTGGTCCACCAATTTTCTTTCAAAATGATTTTTACGAAACTTTTTAAGAGCATCGCATGAGCCATTTCAGTCTATCAGCAATAAGGACATTATTGCATATAAATTTGGGGGTGCCGGTATTTATTTTTAACCTTGCTACTTTTAGACATTCAATAAAAAAAAATGCAACGTTAAGATTGGAACCTACTTGTAGTTGGATGTTCGCATGACAACCGTAGGGGCAAGCCAAAACGAAGGTGGGAATTGTGATTAATGCATAAATCAAGTGATCGCAACTTCGTTGCCAAATGGGCATGAGTTTAGACTGAGAAAGAGTGCCTTGCTCATAGTTGGATGCCCGCATGATACCCGTGGGGGCAAGCCAAAACGAAGACAAGGTACGTGGATCAGCACAAGGTCACAAAAAGAATATCTAAACCGCACAAGGATAAAAATCATTTGGGAACACCCCGGTTGGAAAAAGTTTTGAAACAAATCATGCGATGTCCTGGAAACAAGTAAAGTCTTTTTGAAGGTTAAACTTGCGGTCTCTAAGTATTAGAAATATTTTAGGAAGAGACCAAGATAGAAATTAAGAAGATTTTGGTGCATAAAATTTGAACAAGGCACCTCAAGAAATCTAGGAAGGGAAAAGGTGGTTGACTCTCTAAAGAAAATCTTTAGTTTATGCTTGAGGACAAGCATTGTTTTAAATTTGTGGGTGTGATAACGGGTAGAAGTGCATGTTATTACAACGAAAAGAAGTAAAACAATGAGGGAATGCAATGGTAAAAATATATAAAATCATGTCCAAAAGCGTTAAACTGAGAATATTGCGATCGCATGCGCCCATCGCATAAAAGCAGCTAATTTACTTATTTTGTGTAGGAAAAATGCGTTGGCGCAAGTAAAGTTATGATCTAAGGAATTCGGCGTCCACGTGCATTGAAAGATTACGACCGCAAAATCATGCAATCGTATGCGCTCGTGAGAAGTTGCTCAAGAAGGTGGCCGCATAAAGACGGTGCATCAAAGTGAAGGAAAAATAAATCATGATGGGATGAAAAACTAATAATGGTCAAATTCGAATTTAGTTGACAAGCCGTTAATGACACACTACACCAAGTACACTCAACTTTTCGGTGACCATTAATCGACGCATCAAAGTAGGAGATTTAATGACCGCCCATTATTGCAATCATTAGAGAGAAAAGCTTCTTCACCTTGAGCTTGATAACGGGCAGAAATGCACGTTATTACAACACTAAGTTATAAAACAATGCAATATAGCAATGGTAAAAATATACAATATTGCGTCCGAAAGCAATAAGTTTACAACATTGCGACTGCTTGCGTCTATCGCATTAAAATAGCTAACTTATGTATTTTATGCAGGAAAATGCATTGACGCAAGTTGGAAATGCGATCCGAAGAAATTAACGTCTGAGCACATTAAGAGATTGCGACCGCAAGGCTATGCGATCGTTTGCGCTCGCGAAAATCTGCTCAAGAAGGTGGCCGCATCTGGGTGAAAGCTTAATAAATCACGATGGGACAGAAAGCTGATGATGATTGATTCCAAATTAAGTTGACAAGCCGTTAACGATCTACTGTAGCAAGTACACTAAACTTTTTGGTGACAAATATTTGGCGCATCAGACGAAGAATTAATGCCATCCCATCAGTGCAATCATAAGAGAGAAAAAGCTCTTCACCCTGAAGCTTTATAAATACCAAGGCCATCTTCGTTGAAGGAGTTTGCCAAGTTTACAAAATTTTTCCCATAGATAGAAGTAGCCTTGTTCATAGTTTTTCTTTTACTTAGAAGGCAGAAGCGAGTGAAGAGAGATTACACCAAGAGATCGTCCTGGTAAACTCGAAAAAGTGTCGGTAGCATCGAAATTAGAAAGAGTGCCAATTCTTACAGAAGCAAGAACATCTTTTGGGGTAGAATAGAGATAACACAGTGTAAAAGTCTTGGGAAGCAAGGAATTGCTACCAGGCTCCCTACCCTTATTTTCCATTGTCATTTTGTACTCTGAACTTATTTATAAAAATGGAAATTGCATCTCTATATCCATCCACTTTCTGTATATTACACATGAGTAGCTAAATCTGTTGAATGGGTTGAGAAACACTTAGCTAGCATAACCTGGGATCTTCATTCTATGCGATTATCTTGTATTATATATGTGTCATTCGTCCATTAGATATACTCGGGAGGGTAGTCTAAGGATAGAATCTAGGCTTGGAAAAGTCATATTAGAATCTACGCTTGGGAGAGTTAGATTAGAACTGCATAATCAAGAGATAGAAGCTTAGGAATAAGCTTTGTTTCCTATTAACGCAACACATGCACCCTAGAGATAGGATATGATTGTGTCGCCTTGTCCTTGTATGCATCATCATCGCATAGGCAAGAAGTAGAGACTTAGGAATAATTTCTATAGACATTATCGTATTCATCACATGCGTCCTAAAATTAGGAGCTATTGCATTTGCATTGGAAAATGATTTGTTGTTGCATGAGTGTAGCATGATCGCATAGCTTGAACGAATTCTCGGGAAACGCTAGCTAAAGACCTTCTCAACCTGTTCCTCCGCATACTCAGTGTATTTGTCGCATAATTTCTCTTCTCTCAAATCTGCCGCATACTTTTTATACATTAAACAATAAACCAACCAAACCACTTTGATTTATTTGTTACCGCAAAGTAATCGAATTGTACCATCGCATAATGTTTTCCTTAGTCCCTGTGTTCGACCCTAGGCTTACCAGGAAACTCAGTAGGATTTATAGTTAGGCCTTGCTAAGAAAACTTGCTTGCATAACTCATATTCCACCATCGCATTCTACCCCATTATTTCATCGAATAAAACAACGCATCAAGTTTTTGGCGTCGTTGCCGGGGACTTCGGCAATACAGTGTGCTAACGGTAATTTTTTGATTTTCTTTGCAACTTTCAATCTCTGGCGAATTACGACCCAGAGATTGAAAGAACGTTTCGATGAAGATTGAGAGACACCCGCCAACAACAACAACAGGAGAAAGATAACATGGCGGAACAACCAGGAAATGGAGCACCAAATGAAAATAATGTCATGGCGAATCCCATCCTATTGGCGAACGATCGCAATAGGCCCATTCGAGATTATGCGTCGCCCAACCTCTACGATTTCTCCCCAGGAATCATAAGGCTCGCACTTGATGGATTGAGATTCGAAATGAAACCGGTGATGCTACAGATGATCCAAATTGCCAAATAGTTTGGTGGTAGGCATGGCGAGGACCCGCATGCCCACCTCTAGAGTTTTATCGAGATCTGCAACGCTTTTGTGTTCCCTAACATCTCTATTGAGGTTTAACTAACTTTGTTTCCATTTTCGTTGTGTGACCAGGCACAAAAATGGGCTTATTCTCTCGAGCCAGGGGAGATTACCTCATGGGAGCAAGTAGTAGAGAAGTTTATGAAGAAGTACTTCCCTCCGACAGAGAATGCCAGAAGAAGGAAGTT